>NW_027098964.1:896166-1140210 GCF_037042795.1 Molothrus aeneus | reverse complement strand
GGGGGGGGCAGGGCGAGGCCGCCCCCCCCCCGGCACTCACCTGAGGCGCCCCCGCTTCGCGCCGCGACCCCCGGGCTCGGCCCCGCTTCATCCGCCCCCCTCTCCTCTCCCTTCAAATCCTCCCGCCCCAAAAAACCCCGGGTTTGGGGCAAAAAAGGTAAAAAAAACCATCCCGGGGCAGAAAAGGGAGCCACGAGCTACGTCACCCGCGCGCTGATTGGCTGGAGGCAGTCACGTGGCTCACCCGCGGCTCCCACGGGTCCCCATTCATGGCCCCCCCCCCTCCCCCCCTCCCCCGGCGTGGCGGGAAAGGCTCCGCGGGGTCCTAGCGCCGCGCGCATGCGCTGCAGCGTGGGGTTCGTGGGCGGGGCAACCCACGGAGCTCCGTTGGGGGGTGCGGGGGCAGGGTCCCAAAAATTCCTGGGGGGGTCCCCAAAAATTCTTGGGGTGTCCCCACGGGGGTCTGTGACACTCCTGGGGGGGTCAGGAGGGGTTGGGGGGGCACCCACGAGTGTCCGCGATGGGGTGGGGGGGGCACCCACGGGGGGATTTGGGGTCCCAAAAATTCCTGGGGTGTCCCCACGCGGGTCCGCGACATCCCTGGGGGGGTGGGACGAGGGTGAGGGGGCACCCACGGAGGTCCCCGAAAATTCTTGGAGTGTCCCCACGGGGGTCCGTGATATTTCAGGGCTTGGTCAGGATGGGTGGGGGGCACCCACGGGGGTCCCCAAAATTCCTGGGGTGTCCCCACGGTGGTCCGCGACATCTCTGGGGGAGTGAGGTGAGGCTTGGGGGCACCCACGAGGGTCCATGATGGGGTGGGGGGCACCCACGGGTGTCCCCAAAATTCCTGGGATGTCCTCACGGGGATCCGCGACATTCCTGGGGGGCGGGGGGGGGGTCAGGACGGGTGGGGGGGCACTCACGGGGCTCCCCAAAATTTCTGTGACCCGCCCCCGATGACGTCATGCTCCCCACGCGTGTCCCCCTAATTAACTCCACGCCGCTCATTAACGCCCGTGACGTCACTTATGGCACCCCTCTAATTTAGGGGGTCACGGCGGGGGTGTCCCCAACCCCACGTGACCCTTGGGGGGGGTCTCGGGGTCCCCCTTTTTCCCCCCTTTTCCCCACCCCCACTCGCGTCCCCCGCGCTCTGTCACCGGCCCCGCGCCGCTCCCGGGGCTCCCCTGCCCGGCAACCGCTGACGTCACGGGCGCGGAGCGCTGCCATTGGCTGGCGCGGGGTTGGGCCCCGCGGGTGGGCTCGGCGTGGGGACTTTGGGGACAGTGGGGACGCGGAGGGGCCATG
This sequence comes from Molothrus aeneus, assembly GCF_037042795.1. Lineage (NCBI taxonomy): Eukaryota > Metazoa > Chordata > Aves > Passeriformes > Icteridae > Molothrus > Molothrus aeneus. The sequence goes on along the minus strand of NW_027098964.1, from coordinate 1,138,899 downwards.
GGTGTCCTCGGGGCGCTGCTCGGGGGGGTTTTGGTGGCCGTGGCCGTCGCTGAGCCCGGTAGGAGGTGGGGGGAGGGAGGGGGGAGGGGACGCTCGGCGTGGTCTCACTTTGGTTGTTTGTCCGCTAACTTTGCTGTTTGTCCTCTCCCTTTGCTGTTTGTCCTCTCTCTGTCGCCTCCCTCCGTCCTTTCGCTGTCACCTGTGCCCTCCGTGTCCCTTCCTGTCCCTTCGGGGTCCCCCTGTCCCTCTTCCCTTCCTCATCCTCCCTGGCCCCTCCCTCTCCCTCCCTGTCCCCTCCCTGTCCCCGTTCCCTCTCCCTTTCCCCTGTCCCACTCTCTGTCGCCTCCCTCTCCCTCCCTGTCCCCTCCCTCTGCCCTCTCTCTTCCCCATTTCCCTCTCCCCATTTCCCGCTCCCCATTTCCCCTCTCCCTTGTCCCTCCTCATTTTCCTCTCCCCATTTCCCATCCCCATTTCCCATCCCCATTTCCCTCTCCCCTCCCTCCTCCCCTTCCTCATTTCCCTTTCCCCATCCCCATTTCCCCTCTCCCCATTTCCCTTTCCCCATTCCCATCTCCCCATTCCCCTCTCCCCATTTCCCATCTCCCCATTTCCCCCTCCTCATTTCCATTTCCCCATCCCCATTCCCATCTCCCCATTTCCCCTCTCCCCATTCTCCTCTCTCCATTTCCCTTTCCCCATTCCCCATCCCCATTTCCCATTCCCCATTCCCCTCTCCCCATTTCCCATCCCCATTTCCCTTTCCCCATTCCCCTCTCCCTTGTCCCTCCTCATTTCCCTTCTCCCCCCTCCCCATCTCCCCATTCCCTTCTCCCCATTCTGCTCTCCCTTGTCCCTCCTCATTTTCCTCTCCCCATTTCCCCATCCCCATTCCGCTCTCCCTTGTCCCTCACATTCCCCCTCCCCATTTCCCCTCTCCCTTGTCCCTCCTCATTTCCCATCCCCATTTCCCATCCCCATTTCCCATCCCCATTTCCCTCTCCCCTCCCTCCTCCCCTTCCCCATTTCCCTCTCCCCATTTCCCCTCCCCATTTCTCCCCCTCCCCATTTCCCCTCTCCCATTCCCATTCTCTCCCCATTTCCCCTCTCCCCATTTCCCATCTCCCCATTCCCCATTCCCCATTTCCCCTCTCCCCATTTCCCCTCTCCCCATTTCCCATCTCCCCCTCCCCATTCCCCCTCCCCATTCCCCATCCCCATTTCCATTCTCTCCCCATTTCCCATTTCCCCCTCCCCATTTCCCCTCTCCCCATTCCCCTCTCCCCATTTCCCCTCTCCCATTCCCATTCTCTCCCCATTTCCCCTCTCCCCATTCCCCCTCCCCATTCCCCATCCCCATTTCCATTCTCTCCCCATTTCCCATTCCCCTCTCCCCATTTCCCCTCTCCCCATTCCCCTCTCCCCATTTCCCCTCTCCCCATTCCCCTCTCCCCATTTCCCCTCTCCCATTCCCATTCTCTCCCCATTTCCCCTCTCCCCATTCCCCATCCCCATTCCCCTCTCCCATTCCCCTCTCCCCCTCCCCATTTCCCCTCTCCTGTTCCCATTCTCTCCCCATTTCCCCTCTCCCCATTTCCCCTCTCCCCATTTCCCCTTTCCCCATTCCCCCTCCCCATTTCCCCTCTCCCATTCCCCTTTCCCCATTCCCCATCCCCATTTCCCTCTCCCCATTTCCCCTTTCCCCATTCCCCATCCCCATTTCCCCTCTCCCATTCCCCTCTCCCCCTCCCCATTTCGCCTCTCCCATTCCCATTCTCTCCCCATTTCCCCTCTCCACATTTCCCCTCTCCCCATTCCCCTCTCCCATTCCCCTCTCCCATTCCCATTTCCCCTCTCCCATTCCCATTCTCTCCCAATTTCCCCTCTCCCAATTCCCCATTTCTCCCCTCCCCAGCCCCTTCCCCTTCCCCTTCCTCTCCTCCTCCTCCTCCTCCTCCTCCTCACCTCCTGGCCGAGGTCCTCTCGTGCCAGCCGGACGCTCCCTCCCTGTCCCTCTCGGTCACCCTGGACGGCCGCGCCCTCTCCTGGTTCCACTTCCCGGGCTCCCGATGGATCCCCGAGACCCCGGAGCTGCCGCCCTGGCCCGAGGGGCTGGAGACCCCCGGGGAGCTCCTCCCGGAGACCCAAATGTGCCGAGAAATCCTGGGAATTCTGGGCAAACAGCTCGGCGGGCTGCTGCCACAGGCCAGGGGTAGGTGGGGAAAAATTGGGAGAAATTTGGGGGAAAATTGGGGAAAAATTGGGGGAAAATTTGGGGGAAAATTGGGGAAAATTTAGGGAAAATTGGGGAAAATTGGGGGAAAAATTGGGGAAAATTTGGGGGAAATTTGGGGAAAATTTAGGGAAAATTGGGGAAAATTGGGGGAAAAATTGGGGAAAATTTGGGGGGAAATTGGGGAAATTTGGGGAAAAATTGGGGAAAATTTGGGGGGAAATTGGGGAAATTTGGGGAAAAATTGGGGAAAATTTGGGGGGGAAAATTTGGAGAAAATTTGGGGAAAAAATGGGGAAAATTTGGGGAAAATGGGGGAAATTGGGGAAAATTTGGGGGAAATTTAGGGGAAAAATTGGGGAAAATTTGGGGGGAAATTGGGGAAATTTGGGGGGAAAATTGGGGAAAATTTGGGGGGAAAAGGGGTGGAAAATGTGGGGAAAATTTGGGAGAAATTAGGGATGAAAGGGTGAGAAATCTGGGGAAAAATGGGGATGAAAGGGTGGGGGAAATTGGGGGATAAAAGGGGTGGAAAATGTGGGGAAAAAATTGGGATGAAAGGGTGGAAAATGCAGGGAAATTTGGGAGAAATTTGGGAATGAAAGGGTCAAAAACGTGGAAAAAATTTGGGATGAAAGGATCAAAAATGTGGGAAAAATTGGGGATGAAAGGGTCAAAAACGTGGGAAATTTTGGGGGAAAAGGGTGGGAAATGTGGAAAAGATTGGGGATGAAAGGATGGAAACCACCAATAATTCCCATTCCCATTTTTTGCCTTTTTCCTATTTTCCCAGTCCTGTTTTTCCCTTTTTTTTCCCAATTTTTCCCATTTTTCCCCCAATAATCCCGGTGGTCTTGTTGTTCCTGGTGGAGAACATCTCCCATCCCATTTCCTCCATTCCAAATCCCATTTTTCCCATTCCAAATCCCATTTTTCCCACTATTTTTCCCATATTTCCCATTTTTAACCCATAATTTCCATTTTTTTACCAATTTTCCCATTTTTCCCCCAGGAATCCCGGTGGTCTCGTTGCTCCTGGTGCCACCACCCTGGTGCTCCTGCTGGAGAACATCTTCCATCCCATTTCCTCCATTATTTTTCCCATATTTCCCATTATTTCTCCCATAATTTCCATTTTTAACCAATTTTTCCCAATTTTTCCCATTTTCCCCCAATAATCCCAGTGGTCTCGTTGTTCCTGGTGCCACCACCCTGGTGTTCCTGGTGGAGAACATCTCCCATCCCATTTCCTCCATTATTTCTCCCATAATTTCCATTTTTAACCCATAATTTCCATTTTTAACCCATTTTTCCCCCTTTTCCCCCAATAATCCCGGTGGTCTCGTTGCTCCTGGTGCCACCACCCTGGTGTTCCTGGTGGAGAACATCTCCCATCCCATTTCCTCCATTATTTCTCCCATATTTCCCAATTTTTTAACCCATAATTTCCATTTTTTAACCCATAATTTCCATTTTTAACCCATTTTTCCCGCTTTTCCCCCCCAGGAATCCCAGTGGTCTTGGTGTTCCTGGTCCTGGTGCAGAACATCTCCCATCCCATTGCCTCCATTATTTCTCCCATATTTCCCAATTTTTTAACCCATAATTTCCATTTTTTAACCCATAATTTCCATTTTTTTCCCAATTTTCCCGTTTTTTCCCCCAGGAATCCCGGTGGTCTCGGTGTTCCCGGCGCGTCCCCCGTCCCCAGGCGATGCCACCACCGCCCTGGTGCGCCTGGTGCAGAACATCTCCCATCCCATTGCCTCCATTATTTTTCCCATATTTCCCATTATTTCTCCCATAATTTCCATTTTTAACCATTTTTTTCGCATTTTTCCCGTTTTTCCCCCAGTAATCCCAGTGGTCTCGGTCTTCCTGGTGCTCCTGGTGGAGAACATCTCCCATCCCATTGCCTCCATTCCCAATCCCATTTTTCCCATTCCCAATCCCATTTTTCTCACAATTTCTCCCATAATTTCCATTTTTAACCCATAATTTCCATTTTTAGCCAATTTTTCCCATTTTCCCCCCAGGAATCCTGGTGGTCTCGTTGCTCCTGGTGCCACCACCCTGGTGCTCCTGGTGCAGAACATCTCCCATCCCATTTCCTCCATTCCCAATCCCATTTTCCCCATTATTTCTCCCATATTTCCCATTTTTTAACCCATAATTTCCATTTTTTTCCCAATTTTTCCCGTTTTCCCCCCAGGAATCCCGGTGGTCTCATTGTTCCTGGTGGAGAACATCTCCCATCCCATTTCCTCCATTCCCAATCCCATTTTCCCCATTATTTCTCCCATATTTCCCATTTTTTGACCCATAATTTCCATTTTTTAACCCATAATTTCCATTTTTTTCCCAATTTTCCCGTTTTTCCCCCCAGGAATCCCAGTGGTCTTGGTGTTCCTGGTCCTGGTGCAGAACATCTCCCATCCCATTTCCTCCATTCCCAATCCCATTTTCCCCATTATTTCTCCCATATTTCCCATTTTTTGACCCATAATTTCCATTTTTTAACCCATAATTTCCCTTTTTTTCCCAATTTTCCCGTTTTTCCCCCCAGGAATCCCGGTGGTCTCGGTGTTCCCGGCGCGTCCCCCGTCCCCAGGCGATGCCACCACCGCCCTGGTGTGCCTGGTGCAGAACATCTTCCCTCCCTCCCTGGCCGTCTCCTGGACGGTGGCCGGGGCCGGGGTCACCCGCGGGGTCACTTTGGGTCCCTTTGTCCCCAACCCCGACCTGACCTTTGGCCGAATTTCCCGAATTTCCGTCACCCCCCGGCCCGGGGACGTCGTCGCCTGCGTGGTCACCTTGGGCAAGGACAACGCCACCACCGTGGTGGCCTACTGGGGTGAGGGGCTTTGGGGCGATTTGGGGCTTTTTGGGGAGTTTTGGGGATTTTTGGGGATTTTTTGGGATTTTTTTTTTTTGAGAATTTTTGGGGGGGTTTTGGGAGATTTTTTGGGATTTTTTTGAGATTTTTTTAAGGACTTTTGGGGATTTTGGGAGATTTCTTGGGGGGATTTTTGGGGATTTTTTTAGGATTTTTTTTGGATTTTGGGGGATTTTGGGGGGATTTTTTGAGAATTTTTAAAGGATTTTTGAGGGATATTTTTGTGGATTTTTGGGGATTTTTTAAGGATTTTGGGGGGATTTTAGGAGATTTTTTAAATTTTTTTTAGGATTTTTTGGGGCATTTTTGAGATTTTTTTTAGGATTTTTGGGGATTTTTTGGGCATTTTTTTCATGATTTTTCATTATTTTTTGGGGATTTTTGGGGGATTTTTTGGGGATATTTGGGGATTTTGGGGGGATTTCTGGGCGATTTTGGGGTTGATTTTTTGTGTCATTTTGGGGGATTTTGTGGTTAATTTTTGGGGCATTCTGGGTGGATTTTTGGGGGTGTTTTTGTGTGAATTTTGGGATATTTTGGGTGGATTTTTGGGGGTATTTTTGTGTGAATTTTGGGATATTTTGTGTGGATTTTTGGGGGTATTTTTGTGTGAATTTGGGGATATTTTGGGGATATTTTGGGTGGATTTTGGGGGTGACCTCGTGTCCGTGTCCGCAGTGGCTCCGGACACGGCGCTGGACGAGCAGCTGGACATGGCCCTGGCCGGAGCCGCGCTGGCCTTGGGGCTGGTCCTGGCCTTGCTGGGCCTGGGCCTGGCCCTGCTGGCCCGCAGGGACCCACACGGTACGAGATAGGCCTGGCCTAAACATGGGCCTAAACCTGGGCCTAAACCTGGGCCTAAACCTGGGCCTGGGCCTGGGCCTGGCCTTGCTGGCCCGCAGGGACCCACACGGTACAAGATAGGCCTGGCCTAAACCTGGGCCTAAACCTGGGCCTGGGCCTGGCCCTGCTGGCCCACAGGGACCCACACAGTATGAGACAGGCCTGGCCTAAACCTGGGCCTAAACCTGGGCCCGGGCCTGGGCCTGGGCCTGGGCCTGGCCCTGCTGGCCCGCAGGGACCCACACAGTATGAGACAGGCCTGGCCTAAACCTGGGCCTAAGCCTAGGCCCGAGCCTGGTCCCATTCCTGGTCCCAGTCCTGGGCCTGGGTCTGGGCCTGGGCCTGGGCCTGGGCCTGATCCTGTCCCAATCCCAGTCCTAATTCTGATCCCAGTCCTGGTTCTGGTCCTGGTCCTGACCCTAATCCCAGTCCCAGCACTAATCCCAGTCTCAGTCCCAATCCCAGTCCCAATCCTGGTCTAAACCCCAGTCCTGGTCCCGGCCTAGTCCTGGTCCAGATCCCAGTCCTGGTCCCGATCCTAATCCCAGTCCCAACCCCAGTCCCAGTCCCAATCCTGGCCCAAATCCCAGTTCCAGCCCTAAACCCAGCCCCAATCTCACTCCCAGCCCCAATCCTAATCCCATCCCTAATCTCAGCCCCAATCCCAGTCTCAGCCCTAATCCCAGCCCTAATCCCAACCCTAACTCCAGTCCCAATCCTGGTCCCAATTCTGATCCCAATCCCAGTCCCAGCCCTAATCCCAGTTTTGTGTTTCTGTTCACAGGCTGAGCTCATCCCTGTGGGAATCGGGAATTTGGGAGTTTGGGAGTTAAACTCGGCCTTTCCTCAATAAATCCAGGCTTTTGCAGAGTCCGTGTTCTTGTTTGTCACAGTCCTGGCTTTAGTCCTGGCTTTAGTCCTGGCTTTAGTCCTGATCCTGATCCCAATCCTTGAACCCTGATCCCAGTCCAAGTCCCCATCCAGGTTCTGGTCCTGGTTTTAGTCCTGATCTTGATCCTGATCCTGGTTTTACTCCTGATCCTGGTCCTGGTTTTAGTCCTGATCCCAGTTCTGATCTGATCTGATCCTGACCCTGATCCAAGTTCCCGTCCAGGTTCTGGTCCTGGTTTTAGTCCTGATCCTGATCCTGGTCCTGGTTTTAGTCCTGATCCTGGTCCTGGTTTTAGTCCTGATCCTTGTCCCGATCCTGGTTCTGGTCCTGGTTTTAGTCCTGATCCTGGTGCCAATCCCAGCTCTGATCCTGGTCCTGTCCTGGTTCCAGTCCGGGTTTTAGTCCTGATCCTGGTTCCAATCCCAGTTCTGATCCTGATCCAGGTCCTGGTTTTAGTTCTGATCCTGGTCCCGGTTTTTATCCCATTCCCGGTCCGGGTTTTATCCCAGTCCTGGTCCTGGTCTCAGTCCCAGCTCCTGGGGTGGCTCCCAGTCCCTCCCAGTTTGTCCCAGTTTGTCCCAGTCCCTCCCAATTCACTCCCAGTTTGTCCCAATCCCTCCCAGTTCCCTCCCAATTCACTCCCAGTGCTCCCAGTTCCCTCCCAGTTCCCTCCCAGTTTGTCCCAGTCCCTCCCAGTCCCTCCCAGTCCCTCCCAGTCCCTCCCAGTCCCTCCCAATTCACTCCCAGTTTGTCCCAGTCCCTCCCAGTCCCTCCCAATTCACTCCCAGTTTGTCCCAGTCCCTCCCAGTTCCCTCCCAATTCACTCCCAGTGCTCCCAGTTCCCTCCCAGTTCCCTCCCAGTTTGTCCCAGTCCCTCCCAGTCCCTCCCAGTCCATCCCAGTTCCTCCCAATTCACTCCCAGTTTGTCCCAGTCCCTCCCAGTTCCCTCCCAGTTTGTCCCAGTCCCTCCCAATCCATTCCCAGTCCCTCCCAATTCACTCCCAGCGCTCCCAGTTCCCTCCCAGTCCCTCCCAGTCCCTCCCATTCCCTCCCAGTTTGTCCCAGTCCCTCCCAGTCCACCCCAGCTCGCTCCAAGTCCCTCTCGCGTCCTCTCCCGGCCCAGCCCTACCCGGCAACAAATGACGCGCGCCCTCCCCGCGCTCCCATTGGCTGCCCCAAAATGCTCCCAAATGTCCCCAAAAACACCTCCCAGTTCGTCCCAGTCCCTCCAAGTCCCTCCCAGTTGGTCCCAGTTGGTCCCAGTTGGTCCCAGTTCGTCCCAGTTCGTCCCAGTCCGTCCCAGTTCGTCCCAGTTCGCGATGCTGCCGCTGCCGCTGCTGCTGGCGGCGCTCGGCGCTCCCGGAGCGGGTGAGGAGCGCGGATTTGGGGGAAAAAAGCGGGAAATTTGGGGAAATTTGGGAAAAAGGGAAGTTGGGAGTGAGGGGGGGTCAAGGGGGGATCCGCCCTATAAAGTTTGGGGGGAGGGGCGCGGATTTGGGGGTGAAAAATTGGGATTTTGGGGAAGTTTGGGAAGGGCGGCGCCTTGTGGGAAGCGGATTTGGAGGGGGGAAAAAAAGGGAAAATTTGGGGAAATTTGGGGGAAATTTGAGGAAATTTGGAAAAAGGGGAAGTTAAAAATGACGGGGGAGTCGGGGGGGTCCGCCCTAAAAAATCTGGGGGGAGGGGCGCGGATTTTGGGGTGAAAAATTGGGAATTTGGGAAAGTTTTGGAGTGAGGGACTTTGCCCGGTGGGGTTTTGGCGGGAAAAAAATTGGGGAAAATTTGGGGAAATTTGGGAAAAGGGGAAGTTGGGGATGAGGGGGGCTCGGGGGGGATCCGCCCTAAAAAATGGGGGGGAGGGGCGCGGATTTTGGGGTGAAAAATCGGGAATTTGGTGAGTTTGGGGAGGGCAAAAAAAATCCTAAAAAAAACCAAAAAAAATCACAAAAAATCCTCCAAAAATCCCAAAAGACCAAAAAAAACCCAAAAAAACCCGAAAAAAAATCCCAGAAAAAAATCTTTAAAAACCCACAAAAAAATCTCAATAAAATCCAAATAACTCCAAAAAATCTCAAAAAAACTCCTGAAAAATCCCCCAAAAATTCCCAAAGACCACCAAAAAATCAAAAAAATCCTTTAAAAATCCCCCCAAAAATCACAAAAAATCACCAAAAAGTCCCCTAAAAAAATCCAAAATAATCCTGAAAAAATCCCAGAAAAAAACCCAGAAAAAATCCCATAAAATCCCCCCAAAAAAATCCACAAAAATCCCAGAAAAAATCCCATAAAATCCCAAAAAAATCCACAAAAAATCCCGGAAAAAATCCCATAAAATAAAAAAAAAATCCACAAAAAATCCTAGAAAAAATCCCATAAAATAAAAAAAAAATCCACAAAAAATCCCAGAAAAATCCCATAAAATCCCCAAAAATCCCAGAAAAAAATCCTAAAAAAAACCCCAAACCCCCCTCCAGGAACGCGCCGAAAAGCCACAAAAACTGCGCCAAAAATGTACAAAAACCGCCCCCAAAATCCCATTTTTTTGGTCCCTTTTAGCCCCGTTTGTGCTGCAGGTGGCCTCGTGGTGCTCGCTGGCCACCGATGGCTCCTTGCTGGCCACCAACGGCTCCCAGGAGGTGCTGGTGGCCCTGTCCAAGATGCCCCTGGTGTGCGGGGACCTTCGGGGACCCCGCGCCGGCCCCTGCCAGGAGGGGGGACCCTTGGGGACACTCGGGGAGGCGCTGGCGCAGGCGCTGGACGGGGACAGCAGGTGGGGACAGCGGCTGCGCCAGCGCCGGCGGCTCTGCCAGGAGCTGCCCAGGAGGGTGTGGCCGCCACTGAGAGGTGAGGGGACACTGGGGACATCGGGGACATTGGGGGCGTTGGGGGCGTTGGGGACATTGGGGGTGTTGGGTATATTGGGGACATCGGGGACATTGGGGGCGTTGGGGGCGTTGGGGGTGTTGGGTGTATTGGGGACATTGGGGACATCAGGGACATTGGGGACATTGGGGGTGTTGGGGGCGTTGGGGACATTGGGGGCATTGGGGACATTGGGGATGTTGAGGGTGTTTGGGACATTGGGGACATTGAGGGGATTGGGGATGTTGGGGACATTGAGGGTGTTGGGGACATTGGGGACATTGAGGGGATTGGGGATGTTGGGGACATTGAGGGGATTGGGGACATTGGGGGTGTTGGGGGTGTTGGGGACATTGAGGGGATTGGGGACATTGGAGACGCTGGGGACATCTGAGAACCTTGAGAACTTTGGGGACATTGAGTACATTGGGGACATTGGGGACATCGGGGTCTTTAGGGACAGTGAGGACATTAGGGACATTGGGGACTTTTGGGGACATTGGAGATATTGGACACATTGGGCACATTCGGAGCGTTTGGGACATTGGGGGTTTTGGGGACATTTGGGACATTGGAGATGCTGGGGACATCTGGAAACCTTGAGAACATTGGGGACACTGAGAACATTTGGGATGTTGAGGACATTGGGGACATTGGGGACACTGAGAACCTTTTGGGGACATTTGGGACATTGAGGACATTGGGGATTTTTGGGGACATTTGGGAGATAATTTGGCGCCATTTTGGGACCATTTCAGGGCCAGTTTGGGACCATTTTGGGAACACTTTTGGGGACACATTTTGAGACCATTTAGGGACACATTTGGGCCCACATTTGAGGCCATCTTAGGACCATTTCTGGCCCATTTTGGAGCCCATTGGCGGCCATTTTGAGGAGGACATTTGGTGACACCTCAGGACATTGACAGCCATTTTTAGCCTGTTTTTCACCATTTTGAGCCCATTTTGAGCCTGTTTTTCACCATTTTGAGCCCATTTTTCACCATTTTGGGGCACACTTGGGCCCACTGGTGGCCATTTTGGGGCACATTGGCGGCCATTTTGATGACACTGGCGGCCATTTTGGAGCCCATTGGCGGCCATTTTGAGGAAGACATTTGGTGACCCCCTCAGGACATTGGCGGCCATTTTGAGCCCGTTTTTCACCATTTTGGGGCCCATTTGGGCCCACTGGCGGCCATTTTGAGGCACATTGGCAGCCATTTTGATTACACTGGCGGCCATTTTGGAGCCCATTGGCGGCCATTTTGAGGAGGACATTTGGTGAACCCTCAGGACATGGGCGGCCATTTTGAGCCTTTTTTCACCATTTAGGAGCCATTTTCCACCATTTTTCACCATTTTGGGCCATTTTCCACCATTTTGAGCCCATTTTCCACCATTTTGGGGCCCATTTGGGCCCACTGGCGGCCATTTTGAGGCACATTGGCGGCCATTTTGGTGACATTGGTGGCCATTTTGGAGCCCATTGGCGGCCATTTTGAGGAGGACATTTGGTGACCCCTCAAGACGTTGGCAGCCATTTTGAGCCCGTTTTTCGCCATTTGGGGCCATTTTGAGCCTATTTTTCACCATTTTGGGGCCATTTTGTGCCCATTTTCCGTCATTTTGGGGCACATTTGGGCCAACTGGCGGCCATTTTGGGGCCCACTGACAGCCATTTTGATGACACTGGCGGCCATTTTGGAGAGGACATTTGGTGACCCCTCAGGACATTGGCGGCCATTTTGAGCCTGTTTTTCACCATTTTTAGCCCATTTTTCACCATTTTGGGCAACATTTGGGCCCACTGGCGGCCATTTTGAGGCACATTGGCGGCCATTTTGGTGACATTGCCGGCCATTTTGGACCCCATTGGCGGCCATTTTGAGGAAGACATTTGGTGACCCCCTCAGGACATTGGTGGCCATTTTGAGCCCATTTTTCACCATTTTGGGGCCATTTTGAGCATATTTCACCCTTTTGGGGACACTTTTGGGGACACATTTGTGGCCATTTTGGGGCCCATTTTGGGGTGCATTTGGGCCCACTGGCAGCCATTTTGGGGCCCACTGGCGGCCATTTTGATGACACTGGCGGCTATTTTGGAGCCCATTGGCGGCCATTTTGAGGAGGACATTTGGTGACCCCTCAGGACATTGGCAGCCATTTTTAGCCTGTTTTTCACCATTTTGGGGCCATTTTGAGCCCATTTTTCACCATTTTGAGCCCATTTTTCACCATTTTGGGGCACATTTGGGGACACAAAGCCACCTCCACAATGTCCCTTTGTGTCCCCAAATGTCCCCCCAGCGCCGCCACAGCTGCAGATCGTCCCCGAGCGCTCGGGCCCCGCGCTGGCCCTGGTCTGTCACGCCTGGGGCTTCTCCCCCGCCGAGATCACCCTGAAGTGGCTCCGCAACGGGGACATCGTCGGTGACACCTCTGGGGACATCGTCGGTGACGCCGTCGGGGAGGCTTCGGAAGAAACCCGGGCGCTGCCGGTGGGGGACGGAACCTTCCGGGCACAGGTGACGATCCAGGTGCCACCGGGGGCATCCGGGGACACTTTCGAGTGCCTGGCGCTGCACCCCAGCCTGCAGGAGCCCCTCAGGGTCACGTGGGGTGAGGACATTTTGGGAGCTTTTGGGGTAATTTTGGGGGATTTGGGGGTTTTAGGGAATTTTTGGGGATTTTTTAAAAATTTTTTTTAGAATTTTTGGGGAATTTTTTGAGGGTTTATTTCGATTTTTTTTTAAATTTTGTGTGTGTTTTTTACAATTTATTTTCAATTTTTTGAGGATTTTTGGGTTTGTTTTCTGGGAGTGTTTAGGATTTTCTTTAGTTTTGAGTTTTTGGGTTTTTTGGGAATTTTTTGAGGGTTTATGTAGATTTTATTTTCATTTTGGGTGCATTTTTACAATTATTTGAGGATCTTTTGGTTTTATTCTGGGTTTTTTTTAGGTTTCTTTTTAATTTTGGGATTTTGGAGGTTTTGGGGATTTTTAGGGGAATTTTTTTGGAATTTTTCTAGGGTTAATTTCAATTTTAAAAAAATTTCGGTGGGTTTCTTTTCATTTTGGGTGGATTTTTTTAAATTTCTGGGTGGATTTCTTGGAATTTTCGGTTGGATTTCTTTGAATTTTGGGTGGATTTTTTAAAATTTCTGGGTGGATTTCTTGGAATTTTCGGTTGGATTTCTTTGAATTTTGGGTGGATTTTTTGAATTATTGGGGGAAATTTTTTAAAATTTATGGGGGTGATTTTGTTTTTTAATTTTTAATTTGGGTGGATTTCTTTGAACTTTGGGGGAATTAAACAAATTTTGGAGCTTTTTCCTTTAATCTTGGGTGGATTTTTGGAAGATTTTGGATGGATTTTTTTTTTTTTTCAATTTTATGGGGATTTTTTTTTTTTTTTAAATTTTTGGGGGTGAATTTTTAATTTTTTTAACAATTTTCGTCCCCGCAGCTCCAGGATTGTCCCCAAGGTTGTCCCTCATGGTGGCGCTGGCGGTGCTGGCGCTGCTCCTGGGGCTCCTCCTCTTCACCTTCGGCCTCTGCCGCTACCTCAGGACAGGTGACAATGGGGGGACACCGAGCTGCCTCTTTAATGTCACTTTTTTGTCACTTTTATGTCACTTTTTGTCACTTTTATGTCACTTTTTGTCACTTTTATGTCATTTTTTGTCACTTTTATGCTTTTTTTGTTGCTTTTTTGTCACTTATTTGTTGCTTTTCGGTCCCTGCTTTTTCACTTTTTGTCACTTTTATGTCACTTTTATGTCATTTTATGTCATTTTATGTCATTTTTATCACTTTTATGCTGGTTTTGGTCATTTTTTGTCACTTTTATGTCATTTTATGTCATTTTATGTCATTTTTATCACTTTTATCCTGGTTTTGGTCATTTTTTTGTTAATTTTTGTCACTTTTTGTCACTTTTATGTCACTTTTATCTCTTTTTATGCTGGTTTTGGCATTTTTTGTCAATTTTTCTCACTTTATGTCACTTTTATGTCATTTTTTGTCACTTTTATGCTGTTTTTTGTTGCTTTTATGCTGTTTTTTGTTGCTTTTTTGTCAATTTTTGTCACTTTTTTGTCACTTTTCTGTCCCTGCTTTTTCACTTTCTGTCACTTTTATGTCAATTTTATGTCACTTTTTGTCACTTTTATGTCACTTTTATGTCATTTTTATGCTGGTTTTGGTCATTTTTTTTGTCAATTCTTGTCACTTTTGTCACTTTTATGTAATTTTTATCACTTTTATGCAGGTTTTAGTATTTTTTTGTCACTTTTATCACTTTTATGCTGGTTTTGGTCATTTTTTTCTCACTTTTATGTCACTTTTATGTCATTTTATGTCATTTTTATCACTTTTATGCTGGTTTTGGTCATTTTCTTTGTCAATTTTTGTCACTTTTTGTCCCTTTGATGTCATTTTTATCACTTTTATGCTTTTTATTCTTGCTTTTTGTCGCTTTTTTGTCACTTTTTTGTCCCATTTTGTCATTTTTTCCTTTTCTGTCCCTTGTTTGTCCCTTTTATGCTTTTTTTGCCCATTTTTGTCACTTTTGGTCACTTTCATGCTGTTTTTTTCATGCTTTTTTGTTGCTTTTTGTCCTTTTTAGACTTTTTTTTGTCACTTTTATGCTATTTTTTGCCAATTTTTTCCCTTTTTTGCTACTTTTGGTCATTTTTTGTCACTTTCATGCTGTTTTTCCTTGCTTTTTGTTCCTTTATTGTCACTTTTTGTCACTTTGTTGTCCCTTTCCTGTCACTTTTTGTTGCTTTTATGTCATTTTTTTTTGCCACTTTTTGTCACTTTTAAGCTCATTTTTCTTGCATTTTGTTGCTTTTTGTCCTCTTTTCTCTCATTTTAATCTCATTTTTACCCCATTTTGTCCCTCCAGGTTACACCCCCCTCTCCGGTGGCAGCCACACAGGTGAGAGACCCAATGTCACTTTTTGGTCATTTTTGGTCACTTTTTCTCCTTTTTTTGTCCTTTTCCCCTCTTTTTCTGTCCCTTCTTCCTCATTTTTCTCCCTTTTTTCTCCCTTTTTTGTCTTTTTTTTTTTGTCTTTTTTTCCCCTTTTCCCATCCCTTCTTCTTCATTTTTGGTCACTTTTGTCCCTTTTTTGTCACTTTTCCCACCTTTTTTTCTCCTTTTTTGGTCATTTTTTTCCTTTTTCCCCAATTTTCTGTCCATTCTTCTTCATTTTCATTGCTTTTTCTCCCTTTTCTAACAATTTTTGTCACTTTTCTGTCATTTTCTGTCCCTTTTTGCAATTTTTTGTCCATTTTCCTCTCCTTTTCCCCCCTTTCTGGTCCCTTTTGTTGCTTTTTGTCCTTTTTTCTCCTTTTCCAACACTTTTTTCTCCTTTTTTTCACTGTTTGTCCCTTTTTTATCATTTTGGTCACTTTTTATCCATTTTTGTCCCTTTTTATCACCTTTTTGCTCATTTTTCTCCCTTTTCCCCCCTTTCTGTTGCTTTTTTACCCCTTTTTTCTCCTTTTTTCACTTTCCCTCCCTTTCTGCCACTTTTCTCTCCCTTTTTTTGTCTATTTTTACCTCATTTTTTCCCATTTTTTCCCATTTTTGCCCCATTTTTTCCCTGCAGGTTACGCCCCCCTCCCCGGTGACACCTACGCAGGTGAGGGACCCCCAAAATCACCTTTGGCACCTTCTTTGTCCCTTTTTTCCTCTTTTTTCCCCCATTTTTTGTCACTTTCCCTTCCCAGGCAGCATCTGAGGACCCTCCCACGACGGTGACGGCGACGGGGGCCTGAAAATGCAGAAAATCACCCCAAAAATCCACCCCAAAATCCCCAAATATCCCCTTAAAAATCCACCCCAAAATCCCTCCAAAAATCCCATTTTAAAACCCTAAAAAAATCGCCCAAATTCCCCTTAAATCCCATAAAAAACCAAAAAAAATCCCACATAAATCCCTCCTAAAACCCCCCAAAATCCCCCAAATCCCGCCCAAAAATCCACCCCAAAATTCCATTAAAAATTAAAAAAAAATCCCAAAAAACCCCCTCAAAATCCCCACCAAAATGTCCCCCAAATCCACCCCAAAATCCCCTCAAAATCCCCCAAAAATCCCAATAAAAACCCCCAAAATTCCCCCAAAATCCATCCCAAAAAATCCCCTTTAAATCCCATTAAAAACCCCAAAAAACTCCAAAAATTCCCCTTAAAATTCCGCAAAATCCCTCCCCAAATTCCCCCTAAAATTCCCATTAAAACCCAAAAATCTCCCCAAAAAAACCCCAAAATTTCCAATTTTGAAAAATAAAAGTGATGAAAATTTTGGGGGTTTTGGGGTTTTCTGTGGAATTTCTTAGAGATTTTTGGGGGGGCATTTTTGGGAATTTTTAGAAGGATTTTTTTGGGGTTGGAGGGGGAAATTTGGGATTTTTTGAGGATTATTTTGAGATTTTTTTGGGGGGATTTTAAAAATTGTTTGGGGGATTTTAGGGTGGATTTTTGGGGGGATATTTTGGGGACTTTTTTGGTGATTATTTTCTTATTTTGAGGGCGAATTTGGGAGGATTTTGGATTGATTTTTGGGCGTCTTTTTTTGATTTTTCTGGGATTTTGGTGTGTATTTTTGGGAGGATTTTTAAGGAAAAATTGGGGAGGGATCCTGGAATATTTTCGGGGATTTTTAGCTGATTTTAGGGCATTTTTTGCCTTTTTTTTTTAATTTATTTTTTTTAATTTTTGAGTGGTTTTCAGAGGAGATTTTTGGGGGATTTTTTGGAGATTTTTGAGAGGAATTTTGAGAGATTTTGGGTGCGGAGGGGTCTGGGGGGGTCAATTTTGGCGACCCCAAAATGTTCCCAAATGGGGGGGTGGTCCCGCCTAAATCATCCTAGCAACACCTGACGTCACAAACTCCGCGAGCCGTGATTGGTCAGCCCCCCTCGGCCTCGCATAATGAGTGTCCTCCCATTCCACGTCCACGCGTGAGCGGCCATTTCCCACCGCGTGTCACCCTCAGACCTCTGTGTCCTCTCTTTGTCACCTTTTTGTCACCTTTTTGTCACTTCTGCTCGTGTTTTTACCCCTCTAAAGCGTCCATTTCCCCCCCACGCGTGTTTTTACCCCCTTATAACCAACCCCGGCGGCCTCTGAGGCGAATGCCCGTAACAAACATGGCGGCCGCGTCCGTAACATCGCTACAGCGCGTGCGCAATATAGGGAGGTGGGCGGGAAGACGGAAGTAGTTTTCCGTACAGCAAAACTGCGCATGCGTCGCCGGAAGTGAACCCTGCCCGCTATATAAGGGGCCGGGAAGCCCCGTAGCGCTCTTTTTGCCGAGTCGGAGAAGAAGGAGCCGCCATGTGAGCGGGGGAGCGCGGGGAAAAACAGGCATTTTTCTGGGAAAAATGGGATTTATGAGGGAAAAAATGGGATTTGTGAGGGGAAAATAGGGATGGGGAAGGTGGCGGGGTGGGAATTTGGGCGGTGAGAGCCGGAAAAAGGGGAAAAATGGAGATGGGAGCGGTGGGGGGTGGCAGCGGCCATGAGGGGAAGGGGGGGGAAGCGGCGGTCTCGGTTTTTTTAATTTGGTTTTAAATTACAAGGTTGGGTTGGGATTATTGGGATTGGGGGGTTTAGGGAGGGAAAAGGGGGATTGGGAAAAGGTTGAGGGGAAAAAGGGGGAATAAGAATCGGAAATGAGGGAAAATAGTGGGGAAATGGGATTTAGAGGGGAGGGGGGAATCGGAAATAAAGGATCCAGAATGGGGGAAAAATTGTCCAGAGAAGGAAAAGATGGGTTTAGAGTGGGAAAAATGGAAATAATAGTGGGAAAAGAGAATCTAGAGAGGAAAAAAGGGATTCAGAGTGAGAAAAATTAGGATGTGGAGCTGGAAAAGGAGGTTCCCGATGGAAAACTAGGATCCCAACATTTCCCCACTTTTTCTTTTCCTTCCTTTTCCCAACTTTCTCCTCTTTGTTCTCCCATTTTTTCCTCACTTTTTCTCACTTTTTTCCCCCATTTTCTGCATTTTTTCCTCACTTTTCTTTCCCTTTTCCCCCCATTTTCCCCGCTTTTTCGCCTCTTTTCCCACACATTTCCCCCCATTTTTCCCACTTTTCCCCCACATTTTTCCCCTTTTCACCCACTTTTCCCCCCACTTTTCCTCCACTTTCCCCCCACATTTCCCCCCACTTTTCCTCCACTTTTCCCCCCACATTTTCCCCCACTTTTCCCACACTTTTTCCCCCATTTTTCCCACTTTACCCCCACATTCCCCCCTTTTCCCCATCATTTTTTCCACTTTTTTCCCCTTTTTTTCCCCCCATTTTTCTGCATTTTCCCCCGCTTTTCTTTCTCTTTTTTCCCCCATTTTCCCCCCATTTTTTCCACTTTTCCCCCCATTTTTTCTCACATTTCCCCCATATTTTTTCCCTCTTTCCCCCCCTTTTTCCCCCTCCTTTCCCCACAAATTTTTCCCATTTTTCCCGTTTTTTCCCCCAGAATGACGGACTGGGAAACGGCTCCAGCGGTGACGGAGACCCCGGACATCAAATTGTTCGGGAAATGGAGCACGGACGACGTCCAGATCAACGACATCTCCCTGCAGGTGGGGCTCCCAAAATTCCCAAAAATTCCTAAAATTTGGGATTCAGGAGCACCAAAACCAAGCCCAAAATTCCCCCAAAAATTTGGAATCACAGTAAAAGAAAAATTCCCAAAGAGCTCCTTCACTCCACTTTGAATCAATGAAAAATATTTGAATTTTTTTGGCATTTTTACGCTATTTGAGCCAGAAATCCGGGATTTTTCAGGGTTTTGACCCCAAAACTGACCCCAAAACTCCCCAAATTTGGGATTCAGGAGCACCAAAACCAATCCCAAAATTCCCCAAAAAATTTGGAATCACAGTCAAGGAAAAATTCACCACGAATTCCTTGACTCCACCTTAACGCCATAGGAAATAATGGGAATTTTCACCCAATTGGAGCGAAAATTTGGGGATTTTTCAGGGTTTTGACCCCAAAATTCCTAAAATTTGGGATTCAGGAGCACCAAAACCAAGCCCAAAATTCCCCCAAAAATTTGGAATCACAGTAAAAGAAAAATTCCCAAAGAGCTCCTTCACTCCACTTTGAATCAATGAAAAATATTTCAATTTTTATGGCATTTTTACGCTATTTGAGCCAGAAATCCGGGATTTTTCAGGGTTTTGACCCCAAAACTGACCCCAAAATTCCCAAATTTTGTTATTTCCAGGATTACATCGCCGTGAAGGAGAAATTCCCCAAGTACCTCCCTCACTCCACATTAACTCAATAGCAAATATTTCAATTTTAATGGGATTTTTATGGGATTTGAGCTAAAATTTTGGGATTTTTGAGGCTTTTGACCCCAAAACTCCCAAAATTTGGGATTTCCAGGATTACATCACAATGAAGGAGAAATTCCCCAAGAGCTCCTTCACTCCGCTTCAACTCAATGACAAAAATTCCAATTTTCATGGGATTTTTATGGGATTTTTACGCGATTTGAGCTGGAATTTCGGGATTTTTCAGGGTTTTGACCCCAAAAGTGACCCCAAATTTTGGGATTTGCAGGATTACATCGCAGTGAAAGAGAAATTCCCCAAGAGCTCCTTCACTCCGCTTCAACTCAATGAAAAATATTCCAATTTTTACGCGATTTGAGCCGGAATTTCGCGATTTTTCCGGGTTTTGACCCCAAAACTGACCCCAAAACCCCCCAAATTTTGGGATTTCCAGGATTCCATCTCAGTACAGGAAAAATTCCCCAAGAGCTCCTTCACTCCGCTTCAACTCAATGGCAAAAATTCCAAATTTCATGGGATTTTTATGGGATTTTTATGGGATTTGAGCCAAAAATCCGGGATTTTTTTGGGTTTTGACCCCAAAAGTGACCCCGAATTTTGGGATTTGCAGGATTACATCGCCGTGAAGGAGAAATACGCCAAGTACCTCCCTCACTCCACATTAACTCAATGGCAAATATTGGAATTTTAATGGGATTTTTATGGGATTTGAGCAAAAATTTTGGGATTTTTGAGGCTTTTGACCCCAAAATTCCCCAAATTTTGTGATTTCCAGGATTACATCAAAATGAAGGAGAAATACGCCAAGAGCTCCTTAACTCCGCTTTAATTAAATGACAAAAATTGGAATTTTTATGGGATTTTTTATGGGATTTTTACGCAATTTGAGCAAAAATTTCGGGATTTTTTTGGGTTTTGACCCCGAATTTTGGATTTGCAGGATTACATCACAACGAAGGAGAAATTCCCCAAGGGCTCCTTCACTCCGCTTCAACTCAATGACAAATATTGGATTTTTTATGGGATTTTTACAGGATCTGAGCTAAAATTTTGGGATTTTTCAGGGTTTTGACCCCAAAACTGACCCCAAATTTTCTGAAATTCCCAATTTTTTAGGATTACATCACAATGAAGGAGAAATTCCCCAAGAGCTCCTTCAATCCACTTAAACTCAATGAAAAAAAAATTTGAATTTTAACGGGATTTTTATGAGATTTGAGCTAAAATTTCGCGATTTTTCAGGGTTTTCACCCCAAAACTGACCCCAAAACTCCCCGAATTTTGGGATTTGCAGGATTCCATCTCAGTACAGGAAAAATTCCTCAAGAGCTCCTTAACTCTGCTTTAACTCAATGACAAAAATTCCAATTTTCATGGGATTTTTATGGGATTTTTACGGGATTTGAGCTAAAATTTCGGGATTTTTTTGGGTTTTGACCCCAAATTTTGTGATTTTCAGGATTACATCGCCGTGAAGCAGAAATTCCCCAAGAGCTCCTTCAATCCACTTTAACTCAATGGCAAATATTGGAATTTTCATGGGATTTTTATGGGATTTTTATGCGATTTGAGCTGGAATTTTGGGATTTTTCAGGGTTTTCACCCCAAAACTGACCCCAAATTTTGGGATTTTCAGGATTACATCTCAGTAAAGGAGAAATTCCCCAAGAGCTCCTTCACTCTGCTTTAACTCAATGAAAAATATTCCAATTTTTATGCGATTTGAGCCGGAATTTCGCGATTTTTCAGGGTTTTCACCCCAAAAGTGACCCCAAAACCCCCGAAATTTTGGGATTTCCAGGATTACATCACAATGAAGGAAAAAATCACCAAGGGCTCCTTCACTCCGCTTTAACTCAATGACAAAAATTCCAATTTTGACCCAATTTGAGCCGGAATTTGGGGATTTTTCAGGGTTTTGACCCCAAAACTGACCCCAAATTTTGGGATTTCCAGGATTACATCTCAGTAAAGGAAAAATTCCTCAAGGGCTCCTTAACTCCGCTTTAACTCAATGGCAAAAATTCCAATTTTCATGGGGTTTTTATGGGATTTTTACGGGATTTGAGCTAAAATTTCGGGATTTTTTTGGGTTTTGACCCCAAAAGTGACCCCAAAACCCCCCGAATTTTGGGATTTGCAGGATTACATCGCCGTGAAGGAGAAATTCCCCAAGTACCTCCCTCACTCGGCATTAACTCAATGGCAAATATTGGAATTTTAATGGGATTTTTATGGGATTTGAGCAAAAATTTTGGGATTTTTGAGGCTTTTGACCCCAAAATTCCCCAAATTTTGGGATTTCCAGGATTACATCACAATGAAGGAGAAATAGACAAAGAACTCCTTAACTCCGCTTTAACTCAATGACAAAAATTCCAATTTTCATGGGATTTTTATGGGATTTTTATGGGATTTGAGCTAAAATTTCGGGATTTTTTTGGGTTTTGACCCCAAAAGTGACCCCGAATTTTGGGATTTGCAGGATTACATCGCCGTGAAGGAGAAATACGCCAAGTACCTGCCGCACTCCGCCGGCCGCTACGCCGCCAAGCGCTTCCGCAAGGCGCAGTGCCCGATCGTGGAGCGCCTGACCAACTCCATGATGATGCACGGCCGCAACAACGGCAAGAAGCTGATGACGGTGAGGATCGTCAAACACGCCTTCGAAATCATCCACCTGCTCACTGGGGAGGTGAGGAAATCCAAAAAATGGGGGAAAATGGGGAAAATGGGAAAAAACCCCGTGAAAAACGGTGAAAAAATGGGGATTTTAGGGGGAAAAACGGTGAAAAAATGGGATTTTTAGGGGGAAAAATGAGATTTTTAGGGGGAAAAACGGTGAAAAAATGAGATTTTTAGGTGGAAAAATGGGGGGAAAATGGGATTTTTAGGGGGAAAAATGTGATTTTTTTTAGGTGGACAAAAAATGGGAATTTTAGGGAAAAATGAGGAAAAAAATGGGAATTTTAGGGAAAAATGAGGAAAAAAATGGGAATTTTAGTGGGGAAAAATGGGAATTTTAGGGGGGAAAATGGGGGAAGATCCAGATTTTTTTTATGAGGAAGTAAAGGGAATTTTAGGAGAAAAATGAGGGAGAAGAAATGGGAATTTTAGGAGGGAAAATGGGATTTTTAGGGGTGAAAATGGGGATTTGAGGGGGAATAATGGGAAGAAGCTGATGAGGGTGAGGATGGTGAAACACGGCTGTGAAATCATCCAGCTGCTCACTGGGGAGGTGAGGAAATCCAAAAAATGGGGAAAATGGGAAAAAACCCCGCGAAAAACGGTGAAAAAATGGGGATTTTAGGCAAAAAAATGATGATTTTAGGTGGAAAAATGGGATTTTTAGGGGGAAAAATGGGGGGAAAATGGGATTTTTAGGGGAAAAAAGGGGGTTTTTTTAGGTGGACGAAAAATGGGAATTTTAGGGAAAAATGAGGGAAAAAATGGGAAAACGCCCGATTTTTTAAGGGGGAAAAGTGAAGGAAAAATGGGGTTTTTAGGGGGAAAAATGGGGAAAAAATGGGATTATTAAGGGGAAGAAAATGGGATTTTTAAGGAGAAAAAAAGGGATTTTTAATGGGAAAAAAATGGGGTTTTTAAGGGGAAAAATGGGATTTTTAATGGGAAAAAAAAAGGGATTTTTATGGGGGAAAAATGGGATTTTTATGGGGAAAAATGGGATTTTTAATGAGAAAAATGGGATTTTTATGGGGCAAAAATGGGATTTTTATGGGGGAAAATGGGATTTTTAATGGGAAAAAAATGGGGTTTTAAGGGGAAAAAATGGGATTTTTAAGGGGAAAAAATGGGATTTTTAATGGGAAAAAAAGGGATTTTTATGGGGGAAAAATGGGATTTTTATGGGGCAAAAATGGGATTTTTATGGGGGAAAAATGGGATTTTTATGGGGCAAAAATGGGATTTTTATGGGGCAAAAATGGGATTTTTATGGGCAAAAATGGGATTCTTAATGGGGAAAAATGGGATTTTTAATGGGGAAAAAAATGGGATTTTTAAGGGGAAAAAATGGGATTTTCGGGGGAAAATCAGGTTTGCAAAGCCAGAGAAGAAAAAACCATTTAGGGGCTGAATTTTTGGGTGCAATTCCCCGATTTCCTGGGCTTTTCCAGAACCCCCTGCAGGTTTTGGTCAACGCCATCATCAACTCCGGGCCCCGCGAGGATTCCACGCGCATCGGCCGCGCCGGCACCGTGCGCAGGCAGGCCGTGGATGTGTCCCCTCTGCGCAGGGTCAACCAGGTAAAAACCCAAAAATTCCAACATTTCCAACGTTCCAACCATTCCCAACATTTCCCCCTTTTTTCCCCTTTTTTCCTGATTTTTTCCCTTTTTTTCTGATTTTTTTCCCATTTTTTTCCCTTTTTTTTTGCATTTTTTTCTGATTTTTCTCTGATTTTTCCCGATTTTTTCCCTGATTTTTCTCTCATTTTTCCCTCATTTTTTCTCATATTTTTAACACATTTTTTCCACATTTTCCTCCCATTTTTATTCCCATTTATTCCCATTTTTTGCCCATTTTTTGAGGGATTTTTCCCCATTTTTCCCCATCCCCATCGGCCGCGCTGGCACCGTGCGCAGGCAGGCCGTGGATGTGTCCCCTCTGCGCAGGGTCAACCAGGTAAAAACCACCCAAAAATTCCAAAATTCCAACATTCCAACCATTCCCAACTTTTCCCCCTTTTTTCCCCTTTTTTCCCTGATTTTTTCCCATTTTTTTCCCTTTTTTTTTGCATTTTTTCATCAATTTTTTGGCATTTTCCGCCATTTTTTACTCCATTTTTCCCCCTTTTTTTTGCATTTTTTCCCCTTTTCTTTTTCCATTTTTTCTCCCCATTTTCCCCCATTTTTATTCCATTTTCCCCCATTTTTTCCCATTTTTTGGGGATTTTTCCCCATTTCCCCATTCCCCACGGCACCGTGCGCAGGCAGGCCGTGGATGTGTCCCCTCTGCGCAGGCTCAACCAGGTAAAAACCCCAAAAATTCCAACATTCCAACCATTCCCAACATTTCCCCTTTTTTCCTGATTTTTTTCCGTTTTTTTCCCATTTTTTTCTGATTTTTTTCCGATTTTTTTACGATTTTTTTCCGATTTTTTCCGATTTTTCTCCAATTTTTTCCTGACTTTTTTCATATTTTTACCACATTTTTTTCCACATTTTCCCCCCATTTTTATTCCCATTTTTTTCCTTTTTTGGGGTTTTTTTTCACCCTTTTTTTGGGCATTTTTTGCCCATTTTTGAGGGATTTTTCCCCATTTTCCCCATCCCCATCGGCCGCGCCGGCACCGTGCGCAGGCAGGCCGTGGATGTGTCCCCTCTGCGCAGGCTCAACCAGGTAAAAACCCCAAAAATTCCAACATTTCCAACGTTCCAACCATTCCCAACATTTCCCCCTTTTTTCCCCTTTTTTCCCTGATTTTTTCCCTTTTTTTTCTGATTTTTTTTCCCATTTTTTTCCCTTTTTTTTTGCATTTTTTTCTGATTTTTCTCTGATTTTTCCCGATTTTTTCCCTGATTTTTCTCTCATTTTTCCCTCATTTTTCTCATATTTTTAACACATTTTTTCCACATTTTCCTCCCATTTTTATTCCCATTTATTCCCATTTTTTGCCCATTTTTTGAGGGATTTTTCCCCATTTTCCCCATCCCCATCGGCCGCGCCGGCACCGTGCGCAGGCAGGCCGTGGATGTGTCCCCTCTGCGCAGGGTCAACCAGGTAAAACCCACCCAGAATATTCCAAATTCACCAAAATCCAACATTCCCAACATTTCCCCTTCATTTCCCCTTTTTTTCCTGATTTTTTCCCTTTTTTTTTCTGATTTTTTTCCGATTTTTTTCCGATTTTTTTCCGATTTTTCTCTCATTTTTCTCTCATTTTTCCTGATTTTTTTCCTGATTTTTACCACATTTTTTCCACATTTCCCCCCCATTTTTATTCCCATTTTTCCCATTCTTTGGGTATTTTTTGCTCTTTTTCTGGGCATTTTTTCCCCATTTTTTGGGGTATTTTTCCCCATTTCCCCATTCCCCACAGCACCGTGCGCAGGCAGGCCGTGGATGTGTCCCCTCTGCGCAGGCTCAACCAGGTAAAAACCCCACAAAAATTCCAAAATTCCAACATTGCAAACATTCCCAACATTTCCCCCTTTTTTCCCATTTTTTCCCCTTTTTTTCTGATTTTTTTCCTGATTTTTTCCTGATTTTTTGCCTATTTTTCCTGATTTTTTCCCATTTTTAATGCAATTTTTCCCTGATTTTTTCCCTTTTTTCCACCATTTTTCCTGATTTTTTCCCCATTTTTAATGCAATTTTTTTTGTATTTTATCCCCATTTTTTCTCCATTTTTCCCATTTCTTCCCCATTTTTTCCCTTGTTTTTCCCCCCATTTTTTCTGATTTTTTCCCATTTTTAATGCAATTTTTTGGTATTTTTGCCCCATTTTTTGGCATTTTCCTCACATTTTTTCCCCCTTTTCTCCCTTTCTTTTTTCATTTCCTTCCTCATTTATTCATCTTTTTATTTTTTCCCTTTTTCTTCAATTTTTTTGTCATTTTCTGCCATTTTTCACTCCATTTTCCCCTCTTTTTTTTGCATTTTTCCGCCTTTTTTACTCCATTTTTTCTCCCCATTTTTCCCCATTTTCTCTCAATTTCCCCCCATTTTTATTACATTTCTCCCTCATTTTTTTCCAAAATTCCCAATTTTCCCCAAAATTCCCATTGTTTTTCCCCATTTTCCCTCCCAAAATTCCCAGTTTTCCCCCTACAATTCCCATTTTCCCCCCATTTTCCCCCCATTTTTTTCTCATTTTTCCTGGGGTTTTTCCCCCAAAATTCCCAATCTTTCCACCCACTTCCTCTTTACTTCCCCCCCCAAAATTCCCATTATTTTTCCCCATTTTTTCTCATTTTTCTCTCATCTTTTGCCCCCAAAATTCCCATTTTCCCCCCGATTTTTCACCATTTTTTCTGGGTTTTTTTTCCCAAATATTCCCAATTTTTTTCCCAAAAATTCCCATTATTTCCCCCCATTTTTTCCCCATTTTCCCCCCAAAATCCCAGGATTATTTGGATTTTCCAGGCCATCTGGCTGCTGTGCACGGGCGCTCGTGAAGCCGCCTTCAGGAACATCAAAACCATCGCTGAGTGCTTGGCCGACGAACTCATCAACGCTGCCAAGGTGGGGAACCCCAAAATCCCCAAAAATCCCCCAAAATCCCCCAAATTCCACCCAAAATCCCCAAAAACCCCCCAAATTCCACCCAAAATCCCCAAAAATCCACCCAAAATCCCAAAAATCCACCCAAAATCCCCCCAAAATCCCCCAAAATCCACCCAAAATCCCCCAAATTCCACCCAAAATCGCCAAAAATCCCCAAAAATCCACCCAAAATCCACCCAAAACCACAAATTCGACCCAAAATCCCCAAAAATCCACCCAAACCCCCCAAATTCCCCCCAAAACCACAAATTCCACCCAAAATTCCCCAAATTCCACCCAAAATCCACCCAAAATCCCCAAAAATCCACCCAAAATCCCCAAAAATCCACCCAAAATCCACCCAAAATCCACACAAAATCCCCCAAATTCCACCCAAAATCCACCCAAAATCCCCAAAAATCCACCCAAAATCCACCCAAAATCCACCCAAAAATCCACCCAAAATCCCCAAATTCCACCCAAAATCCACCCAAAATCCACCCAAAACCCCCAAATTCCACCCAAAATCCCCAAAAATCCACCCAAAATCCCCAAAAATCCACCCAAAATCCACCCAAAATCCCCCAAATTCCACCCAAAATCCACCCAAAAATCCACCCAAAATCCCCAAAAATCCACCCAAAATCCCCCAAAAATCCACCCAAAATCCCCAAATTCCACCCAAAATCCCCCAAATTCCACCCAAAATCCCCAAAAATCCACCCAAAATCCCCAAAAATCCACCCAAAATCCCCAAAAATCCACCCAAATTCCACCCAAAATCCCCAAAAATCCCCAAAAATCCACCCAAAATCCCCAAAAATCCACCCAAAATCCACCCAAAATCCCCCAAATTCCACCCAAAATCCACCCAAAAATCCACCCAAAATCCCCAAATTCCACCCAAAATCCCCCAAATTCCACCCAAAATCCCCAAATTCCACCCAAAATCCCCCAAATTCCACCCAAATTCCACCCAAAATCCCCAAATTCCACCCAAAATCCCCAAATTCCACCCAAATTCCACCCAAAATTTCCCCAAATCCCACCCAAAATCCCCAAATTTTCTCCCAAATTTTTCCCCCAAATTCCCCAAAAATTTCCCTCCAAATTCCCAATTTTCCTCCTCAAATCCCCATTTTTTCCCCAAAATTCCCCATTTTCCCCCCATTTTTCCCCCATTATTTCCCCCTAAATTCCCCAAAATTTCCCCCAAAATTTCCCTCCAAAATTCCCAATTTTCCCCTAAAATCCCCATTTTTTCCCCCAAATTTCACCATTTTCACCCCCAAACCCCAAATTTCACCCCAAATCCCCAAATTTTCCCAAAATTCCCAAAAATTTCCCCCAGGTTTCCAATTTTCCCCCTCAAATTCCCATTTTAACCCCAAAATTCCCCATTTTCCCCCATTATTTCCCCCTAAATTCCCCCAAATTTTTCCCCAAATTCCCCCAAATTTTCCCCCAAATTCCCCAAATTTTTCCCCCAGAATTTCCCTCCAAAATTCCCAATTTTCCCCCTAAAATCCCCATTTTAACCCCAAATTTCCCCATTTTTTCCCCAAATTTCCCCATTTTCTTCCCCCAAACCCCAAATTTCACCCCAAATTCCCCAATTTTCCCAAAATTCCCCAAAATTCCCCCCAGGTTTCCAATTTTCCCCCTAAAATCCCCATTTTAACCCCAAAATTCCCCATTTTCCCCCATTATTTCCCCCTAAATTCCCCCAAATTTTCCCCCTAAATTCCCCCAAATTTTCCCCCTAAATTCCCCCAAATTTTTCCCCAAATTCCCCAAATTTTTCCCCAAAATTTCCCTCCAAAATTCCCAATTTTCCCCCTCAAATCCCCATTTTAACCCCAAAATTCCCCATTTTCTCCCCATTATTTCCCCCTAAATTCCCCAAAATTTCCCCCAAATTTTTCCCCCAAATTCCCACAAATTTCCCTCCAAAATTCCCAATTTTCCCCCTAAAATCCCCCGTTTTTCCCCCATTATTTCCCCCTAAATTCCCCAAAATTTCCCCCAAATTTTTCCCCAAATTCCCCCCAAATTTTTCCCCCAAATTCCCCAAAAATTTCCCTCCAAAATTCCCAATTTTCCCCAAATTTTCCCCATTTTAACCCCAAATTTCCCCATTTTTTTCCCCAATTTTCCCCATTTTCTTCCCCCAAACCCCAAATTTCACCCCAAAATTCCCCAATTTTCCCAAAATTCCCGTTTTTTCTCCCGTTTCAGGGCTCCTCCAACTCGTACGCCATCAAGAAGAAGGACGAGCTGGAGCGCGTGGCCAAATCCAACCGCTGAAAATCCCAAGAAAATCCCAATCAAATCCCAATAAAATCCCAATAAAATTCATGGATTTGGAGCAAAAGTCACCATTTGGGGCTTGTCGTTATTTTGGGAATTTTTGGGTTTATTTTACGAATTTTTGGGGGATTTTTTTAAAGGATTTTCCCCCAAAAATTCCAAAAAAAGGCCCAAAATTCCCCCCCCAAAATCCCCAAAAATTCCTTAAAAATCCCCCCAAATTCCCTAAAAAAATCCCAAAAAAATCCAAAAAATTCCCCCAAAAATTCTCTCAAAAATTCCTCAAAAAATTCCCCCAAATTCCCTCCAAAATTTCCCAGAATCTCCCAAAAATTCTAAAAAATCTGCCCCAAAATCCCCCCCAAAAATCTCCTTTTTTTCCCCCCAAAACTCCCAAATTTTCACCAAAAATTCCCCCAAAATTCCCAAGATTTCTCCTCAAAATTTTCCCCAAAATTCTCAAAATTTCCCCCAAAAAATCCCCCCCAAAATTCCCAAATTCCCTCCCAAAATTTCCCCCAAAACTCCCAAATTTTCCCCAAATTTCCCCCCAAAATTCCCAAAAATTCCCCCAAAACTCCCAAATTCCCCCAAATTCCCAAATATTCCCCAAAATTCCCAAATTTCCCCTCAAAATTCCTGAATTTTCCCAAAAATTTACAAGTCCCCCCAAAATTCCCCCCAAAATTCCCCAAATTCCCCCCCAAAATTCCCCAATTTTCCCCAAAAATTCCCAAATTTCCCCCCAAAATCCCAAATCCCCCCAGTTTTAAATCCCCCCAAAATTCCCAAATTTTCCCCAAAATTTTCCCCAAAATTCCCAATTTTTCCCCTAAAATTCCCCCCAAAATTCCCAAATTTTCCCCCAAAAATTCCCAAATCCCCCCAGTTTTAAATCCCCCCCAAAATTCCCAAATTTTCCCCAAATTTTCCCCAAAATTTCCCCCCAAAATTCCCAATTTTTCCCCAAATTTTTTCCCAAATATTCCCCCAAAATTCCCCAAATCTCCCCCCAAAATTCCCAATTTTTCCCCTAAAATTCCCCCCAAAATTCCCAAATTTCCCCAAAATTCCCAAATTTTCCCAAATTTCCCCAAATTCCCCCCAAAATCGCTCGGAGCCGTTTGGAGCCTCCAGCTCCCGATTTTATTTCATTTTATTTGGATTTTATTTGGATTTTATTGGATTTTATTTGGATTTTTTCCATCAAATTTGGGAATTCCTGAGCCCAAATCCCGAAATTCCCTCGGAATTCCGGGAATTTTCCTTGGCTGGGGGAAAATTGGGAAAAATTGGGAAATTTTGGGGGGAGAAAATTGGGAATTTTGGGATCAAAATTTGGGAATTTTGGGGGGGAAAATTGGGGATTTTTGGGGATGAAAGTTTGGGATTTTTTAGGGAAAAATTGGGAATTTTGGGGGAAAATTTAGGAAAAAAAATGGGAATTTTGGGGGATTTTTTGGGATAAAATTTGGGGATTTTGGGGGGGAAAATTTTGGGCAAAAATGGGGAATTTTGGGGGATTTTTAGGGAAAAAAATTGGGGATTTTGGGGGGCTAAATTGGGGAATTTCTTGGGATAAATTTTGGGGATTTTTGGGGGGAAATTGGAAATTCTGGGGGATTTTTGGGATAATTGTAAAAAATGGGAATTTTTGGGAGGAAAATGCAAATTTTAGGGGGAAATTGGGAATTTTTGGGGGGGAAATTTGGGAATATTTTGGGATAAAAATTGGGAATCTTGGAGGAAAATGTGGGGATTTTTGGGGATAAAATTCAGGGAATTTGGGGCAAAAATTTGGGATTTTTTTAGGGGGAAATCTCGGAGTTCTGGGAGATTTCTGGGATGAAAATTGGGAAATTTGGGGAAAAATTGGGAAAAATTGGGAACTTTTGGGATTAAAGTTGGGAATTTGGGATTTTGGGGGGAAAATTGGGAAAAATTGGGAATTTTTAGGAAAACATTGGGAATTTGGGAGGGAAAACTGGGAATTTCTGGGATTTTGGGGGGAAAATTGGGAAAAAATTGGGAATTTTTGGGAGAAATTCAGGAATTTGAGGGGGAAAATTGGGAATTCTGGGAATAGTTGAGATAAATATTGGGAATTCTGGGGGAAATCTGGAATTTTAAGGGAAAAAATTGGGAATTGTGGAGGATTTTGGGAAAAATGTGGAAAAAATTCGGGAATTTTTGGTGGAAATTTGGGAATTTTTGGTGGAAATTCCAGGATTTTCCCAGCTAAAATCTGGGATTTTTCTGGGTGAATTTTGGGATTTTTTTGAGCAGGAATTCCAGGGATTTTCACACAGAAATTCCGGAATTTTCCTGCCTGAATTCCGGGATTTTTTCATGGAAATTTTGGGATTTTCCTGCCTGAATTCCAGGATTTTTTCCTGGGAATTTTGGGATTTTTCCACCTCAATTGTAGGGGATTTTCCAGCCGGAATTCCAGGATTTTTCTTGTGAATTTTGGGATTTTTCCGCCTGAATTCCAAGAATTTTGATGGGAGAAT
Organism: Molothrus aeneus; assembly: GCF_037042795.1. Lineage (NCBI taxonomy): Eukaryota > Metazoa > Chordata > Aves > Passeriformes > Icteridae > Molothrus > Molothrus aeneus. The sequence continues at coordinate 1,107,800 of NW_027098964.1, read as the reverse complement.
TCCAGGATTTTCCTGCCTAAATTCCAGGATTTTTTCATGGAAGTTCCAGGATTTTCCTGCCTGAATTTTGGGATTTTCCCCCCAAAATTCCCAGATTTTCCTGCCTAAATTCTGGAATTTTCCTGCCTGAATTCCGGGATTTTTCTGCCTAAATTTTGGGATTTTTTCATGGAAGTTCCAGGATTTTCCTGCCTGAACTTTGGGATTTTCCCCAAAAAATTCCAGGATTTTCCTGCCTGAATTTTGGGATTTTCCCCCAAAAATTCCAGGATTTTCCTGCCTGAATTCTCCAATTTTCCCCCCAAAATTCCAGGATTTTCCCCCCATAATCCCAAGGATTTCCAGCCTCAATCCCGGGATTTTCCAGCCGGAATTCCGGGATTTTTGGGAATCCCCCTCACTTGTGGAGCAGCTGCACGCGGCTCCTGTCGACAGCAGGCACCGACCCGGGCTGGGCTGGGGAAAGCTGGGAAATTTGGGAATGTTGGGAAATTTGGGAATGTTGGGAAATTTGGGAATGCTGGGAATGCTGGGAGGAGGGGCCCAGGTGGTTCTGGGAATTTGGGGAATTTTCAGACAAAATTCCGGGATTTTTTCCTGGGAATTTGGGGATTTTTCCACCTCAATTCTGGGATTTTTCTGCCTGAATTCCAAGAATTTCGATGGGAGAATTCCAGGATTTTTCTGTGTGAATTCCAGGAAATTTTTGGCAAGAATTCCATGAATTTTCAGGCCAAAATTCTGTGAATTTCCCACATAAATTCCTGGATTTTCCCGCAAGAATTCCAGGATTTTTCTGACATGAATTCCATGATTTTCTAGCAAGAATTCCACAAATTTTCCCGCAAAAATTCCGTGATTTTCACGCATAAATTCCTGGATTTTCCCGCAAGAATTCCTGGATTTTCCTGCCTTATATCCAGGATTTTCCTGCCTGAATTCCAGGATTTTCCTGCCTAAATTCTGGGATTTTTTCATGGAAATTCCAGGATTTTTTCGTGTGAATTTTGGGATTTTCCTGCCTGAATTCTCTTAATTTTTCCCCCAAAAATTCCAGGATTTTCCCCCCATAATCCCAAGGATTTCCTGCCTGAATTCTGGGATTTTCCTGCCTAAATTCCAGAATTTTTTCATGGAAGTTCCAGGATTTTCCTGCCTGAATTTTGAGATTTTCCCCCCAAAAATTCCAGGATTTTCCTGCCTGAATTCTCGAATTTTTCCACCTAAATTCCTGAATTTTCCCCCAAAAATTCCAAGATTTTCCCCCCAAAATCCCAGGATTTTCCCCCATAAATCCCAGGATTTTCCCCCATAAATCCCAGGCATTTCCAGCCTGAATTTTGGGATTTTCCAGCCGGAATTCCGGGATTTTTGGGAATCGCCCTCACTTGTAGAGCAGGTGCACGCGGCTCCCGTCGCAGTTGGCCCGGCCCAACTTTTCCGCCTGCTCGGACACCAGGCACCGAACCAGGCTGGGCTGGGGGAAAGCCTGGGAAATTTGGGAATGTTGGGAAATTTGGGAATGCTGGGAATGCTGGGAATGCTGGGAGGAGGGGCCCAGGTGGTTCTGGGAATTTGGGGAATTCTGGGAATCCCGGGAATGGCGGCGCCGAGAGCGGAGCTGGAGCTGCTGGCGGGCCTGGAGCTGCTGGCGGAGCTCGGAGACGCGCTCTTCTTTCTGGGGGAAAATGGGAAATTATGGGGGAAATTGGGGGAAAATTGGGGGAAAAATTGGGGGAAAATGGGGGGAAAATTGGGGAAAAATGGGGGAAAAATGGGGGAAAAATGGGGGAAAATTGGGGGAAAAATGGGGGAAAAATTGGGGAAAAATGGGGGGAGTTTAAGGGAAAAAATGGGCAAGAAATGGGGGAAAACGGGGAAAAAATTGGGGAAGTTATAGGGAATAAAGGGAAATTATGGGGAAAAATGGGGGGAAAATTGGGAAAAAAATTGGGGAAAAATGGGGGGAGTTTAGGGGAAAATAAGGGGAAGAAATGGGGGAAAATGGGGGAAAAATTGGGGAAGTTATAGGGAATAAAGGGGGGAAATTATGGGGGAAAAATGGGGAAAAAATGGGGGGGAAATTATGGGGAAAAAATGGGGGGGAAATTAGGAAAAAAATTGGGGAAAAATGGGGGGAAAAATTGGGAAAAAATTGGGGGAAAATGGGGGAGTTTAGGGGAAAATAAGGGGAAGAAATGGTGGAAAAATGGGGGAAAAATTGGGGAAGTTATAGGGAATAAAGGGGGGAAATTATGGGGAAAAAATGGGGGGAAAATTGGGAAAAAATTGGGGAAAAATTGGGGGAAAATGGGGGGAAATGGGGGGAAAATGGGGGAAAATTTGGGGGAAAATTGGGAAAAAATTGGGGGAAAATTGGGGAAAAATTGGGGGGAAAATGGGGAAAAATTGGGGGAAAAATGGGGGGAAATTGGGGGAAAATTGGGGAAAAATGGGGGAAAATTGGGGAAAAATGGGGAAGTTTAGGGGAAAATAAGGGGAAGAAATGGGGGAAAAATGGGGGGAAAATTGGGGAAGTTATAGGGAATAAGGGGGGAAATTATGGGGGGAAAAATGGGGGGAAAATTGGGAAAAAAATGGGGAAGTTATAGGGAATAAAGGGGGGAAATTATGGGGGAAAAATGGGGGGAAAATTGGGGAAAAAATGGAGGAAAAGTTGGGGAAAAGTTGGGAAAAAATTGGGGAAAATGGGGGAAGTTTAGGGGAAAATAAGAAGAAGAAATGGCGGAAAAATGGGAGAAAAATTGGGGAAAATGGGGGAAAAATTGGGGAAAATGGGGGAGTTTAAGGGAAAAAATGGGGAAGAAATGGGGGAAAACGGGGAAAAATTGGGGAAGTTATAGGGAATAAAGGGGGGAAATTATGGGGGGAAAATGGGGGGAAAATTGGGAAAAAATTGGGAAAAAATTGGGGAAAAACGGGGGAAAAATTGGGAAAAAATGGGGGGAAAATTGGGAAAAAATGGGGGGAAAATGGGGGAAAAATTGGGAAAAAATGGGGGAAAATTGGGAAAAATTGGGGGAAAATGATGGGGAAAAATTGGGAAAAAATTAGGGAAAAATGGGGGAAAAATTGGGGGAAAAATGGGGGGAAAATTGGGAAAAATGGGGGAGTTTAGGGGAAAATAAGGGGAAGAAATGGAGAAAAAATGGGGGAAGTTTAGGGGGAAAAGAAGGAAAAATTGGGGGAAAATGGGGGAAGTTTGGGGGAAAATTGAGGGAAGTTATTGGGAATAAAGAGGGGAAAATTAGGGGGAAATGTGGGGGGAATATGTGGGGAAAAATGGGGCAAATTTGGGGGAAATTTAGGGGGAAAATGGGGAAAAATTGGGGAAGTTTAGGGAAAAAGGGAGAAATTATGGGGAGAAATGGGGGAATTTAGGGGGAAAATGGGGAAATTTAGGGGGATAATGAGGGGGGAAATGGGGAAAAAATTGGGGGAAAATGGGGAAAAATTGGGGGAAAATGGGGGGAAATTGGGGGATAATGGGGAAAAAATTGGGGAAAAATGGGGGAAGTTTAGGGGAACATAAGGGGAAGAAATGGGGGAAAAATTGGGAAAAAATGGGGGAAGTTTAGGGGAAAAATAAGGAAAAATTTGGGAAAAATGGGGAAATTTGGGGGAAATGGGGAAAACGCTGGGAACAAAGGCCAAAACCAACGGGATGGGAGGATGGGGGTGAAAAACCCCAAAATCCACTTGGGGAAAAGCCGGGGGGAGGCGCCGGGGCCGAGGGGGTTCCGGAAGGTTCCGCGCACCTCGGCGATGATTTTCTCCAGCTCCCGGTTCTCCTTCTCCAGCAGCCGGGATTTCTCCTCCTCGTTGTTGTTGGTGGAGGAGCCGGTCTTGAGCGTGTCCTGCTGCTCCGACTGCCACTCGCCGCGCGTGATCAGCCGCCGCATCTGCGCCGGAAAAACGGCGGAAAATGGAATTTATTGGGGAAGGAGCGGGGGAAAATCGCGGGGAAATTCGCGGGGAAATTCGCAGGAAATGTGAAATAAAATGGTGGAAGAATTGGGTTGAGATGTCGGCTTCCTGCTGGGAATGTAATCCTGAAAAAAGGGAATTCAAAAGGCCTGAAAAAATGCCTGGAAAAGAAAAAAAAATTAAAAAAAAATTCAAAAAAATTCCAAAAAAATAAATACAAAAAAAAGCCCAAAATATTAAAAAAAAATTTCTACAAAATCCCTAAAAATCTCTTAAAAAATCCCTGAAAAACAAACAAACAAAAAAAAAAAATCCCAGAAAATTTCAAAAAAATAAAAATAATAATTAAAAAAAAATCCCAAAATATTAAAAAAAAAATCCTACAAAATCCCTAAAAATCTCTAAAAAAATGCCTGAAAAAGAAAAAAAAAAAGCCAAAAATATTTCTAAAAAATTCCAAAAAAATAAATTTAAAAAAAGCCCAAAATAGTAAAAAAAAAAATTCTACAAAAATCCCTAAAAATCCCTAAAAAATCCCTGGAAAAAAAAAATGCAAAAAAATTTCCAAAAAATTTTAAAAAATAAATACAAAAAAAGCCCAAAATATTAAAAAAAAATCCTACAAAATCCCTAAAAATCCCTAAAAAAATCCCGGAAAAAAAAAAAGAAAAGAAAAAAATTCCCCAAAAAAATCCCCCCAAAAAATCCTAAAAAAATCCACCCAAAAAATCCCTAAAATCCTAAAAAAAAAATCCCCCAAAAAATCCCCCCAAAACATCCCTAAAAAAATTAAAAAAAAAAAATTAAAAAAAAAATCCCTAAAAATCCTAAAAAAAGGATCCCCCCCAAAAAAAAACACCAAAAAATCCCTAAAAAATCCTAAAAAAATCTCTAAAAAAATCCCTGAAAAAGAAAAAAAAAATCCAAAAAAATTTCCAAAAAATTCCAAAAAAATTAAAAACAGAAAAAATTTAAAAAAAATCCTACAAAATCCCTAAAAATCTCTAAAAAAATCCCTTAAAAAAAAGAAAATAAAAAAATTCCCAAAAAAACCCCCCAAAAATTCCTAAAAAAAATCCATAAAAAAAAAGAAAAAAAATTTCCAAAAAAATCCCCCAAAAAATCCTAAAAAAATCCCCCCAAAAAATTCCCCAAAAAATCCCTAAAAATCCTAAAAAAATCCCCCCAAAAAATCCCTAAAAAAATCCCTAAAAAAATTTTAAAAAAAACCCCCAAAAAATTAAAAAAAAAAATCCCTAAAAATCCTAAAAAAGGATCCCCCAAAAAACCACTAAAAAATCCCTAAAAAATCCCCCAAAAAATCTGAAAAAACCCCACCAAAAATCATAAAAAATCATTAAAAAATCCTAAAAAAACCCCCAAAAATCCGAAAAAAATCCGCAAAACCCCCCCCAAAAAATCCCCAAAAAAATCCCCTTTAAATTCCCCTCCCCCCCCGAAATCGCCCAAAATTCCGATTTTTTGGGGATTTTTTGGGGATTTTTGGGGTTTTGCCGACCTTGGGCACGAAGAGCACGACCAGGGTGATGTAGGAGGAGAAAACCACGGCCAGGGAGGCGAAGGCGAAGGCGGCGTCGTGCTGGGAGCTCAGGATCAGCGTCACCGGCGCCGTGATCAGGCACAGGACCTGGGAAATTTGGAATTTTAGGAATTTGGAGGATATTTGGATGTTTGGGAATTTTTGGGGAATTTTTGGGGAATTTTTGGGAATTTTGGGGGGGTTTTGGGCCTTTTTTCCTTGATTTTTAGGGGTTTTTTTGAGAATATTTTGAATTTTTTTGCAATTATTTTGATTTTTTTGAAGGTTTTTTGGGGATTTTTAAAGGAATTTTTGGGGAATTTTTCTGGTATTTTTGGGAATTTTTTGGGAATTTTTTGGGAATTTTTTGGGAATTTTTTGGAGAATTTTTGACAGTTTTTTGGAATTTTTTGGGATTTTTTTAGGGATTTTTGGAGAATTTTTGGAGAATATTTTGGGGATTTTTTGAGAATTTTTTCAGAATTTTTTGAGAATTTTTGGTAATTTTTTGAGATTTTTTTGAGAATTTTTTGGGGATTTTTTCAGAATTTTTTGAGAATTTTTTGGGATTTTTTCAGAATTTTTTGAGATTTTTTTGGGGGGATTTTTCAGAATTTTTTGAGATTTTTTTGAAAATTTTTTGAGAATTTTTGGGGAAATTTTTGGGAATTTTTTCAGAATTTTTAGGGAATTTTTCTGGGATTTTTTTGGGATTTTTGGGGGATTTTTTGAGCTGAAGGCGGCGTCGTGCTGGGAGCTCAGGATCAGCGTCACCAGCGCCGTGATCAGGCACAGGACCTGGGACATTCCAGAAATTTTAGGAATTTTTTAAAATTTTTAAATATTTGGATATTTGGGAATTTTTTGGGGATTTTTTGGGTGTTTTTGGGGGGGTTTTGGGCCTTTTTTCCTTGATTTTTAGGGGTTTTTTGGAGAATATTTTGAATTTTTTTGCGATTATTTTGATTTTTTTGAAGGTTTTTTTGGGGAATTTTTCTGGTACTTTTGTGAATTTTTTGAGAATTTTTTTTGGAGAATTTTTGACAGTTTTTTGAGAATTTTTTGGAGAATTTTTGACAGTTTTTTGCATTTTTTGAAGAATTTTTTGAGAATTTTTTGGGGATTTTTGGGGGGATTTTTTTGAGAATTTTTTGAGGAATTTTTTGAGAATTTTTTGAGAATTTTTGAGAATTTTTTGAGATTTTTTTGATAATTTTTTGGGAATTTTTTGAGAATTTCTTGAGAATTTCTTGAGAATTTTGGGGGTTTTTTTTCTGATATTTTGGTGAAAATTTTGAGGGATTTTTTGAGGAATTTCTTGAGAATTTTGGGGGTTTTTTTTCTGATATTTTGGGGGAATTTTTGAGGAATTTTTGGAGAGTTTTTGGAGAATTTTTGGAGAATTTTTTGGGGATTTTTTTGAATTTTTAGGGATTTTGGGGGGGGAATTTTTGGGGATTTTTTCTGGTATTTTGGGGGAGTTTTTGAGGAATTTTTTGAGAATTTCTTGAGAATTTGGGGGATTTTTTTCTGATATTTTGGGGAAAATTTTGAGGGATTTTTTGAGGAATTTCTTGAGAATTTTTTGAGAATTTTTTTGGAATTTTCTTGGGATTTTTTTCTGGAATTTTGGGGGAATTTTTGAGGAATTTTTTGAGAATTTTTGGGGGATTTTTTTTTTTAATTTTTGGGGATTTTGGGGGGCAATTTTGGGGATTTTTTCTGCTATTTTGGGGGAATTTTGGAGGAATTTCTTGAGAATTTTTTCATAATTTTTTTGAATTTTTGGGGAATTTTTTTTCAATTTTTAGGCATTTTTTGGGGAATTTTTTTACGATTTTTTTTTTATTTTTTTTTTTTTCCTGACTTTTTTTAGGATTTTTCCCAACCTTTTTCAGGGAATATTTTCTTTTTTCCCCCCCGGAATGTTCTGGAATTTACCGCCACGTTGTAGATGGCCATGCCCACGGCCCGGTGGTCGTTGATTTTCTCCGTGGAGACGCTTTTGGTCTCGTAGGCCAAAAAAATTCCCAAAAGCAGCAGCAACCCCTTGAATCCATAGAAAATCCCTGGAAAAAAAAAATCCAGAAAAATTTAAAAAAAAAAATTCATTAAAACCACGTTTAATTTTTATTTTCATTTTAAAAAATGAATTCTTTCAATTTTGTCATTGAAAATTTAATTTTAATTTTAATTTTAATTTTAATTTTAGTTCTAATTCTAATTTTAATTTTAATTCTAATTTTCATTTTCATTTTCATTTCCACCTGAACCCTCCCAAATTTGACCTGGACACCCCAAAATTCCACCTGAACAAAAAATCCCAACATTTCCATCAAAAATCTCCCAAATTTGCCCTAAAACCCCTAAATTTGCCCTAAAATGCCCCAAAATTTACCCTAAAACCCCCAAAATTGCCCTAAAATCCTCGGATTTGAAAAACCCCAAATTTCCACCTAAAATTCCCCCAAAATTCCACCTAAAAATCTCCCAAAATTCAACCTAAAATGCCCCAAATTTGTCCAAAAATTCCCCAAAATTCCACCTAAAAATCCCCAAATCCTCTCAAAATCCCCCAAATTTGCCCCAAAATCCCCAAAATTCAACCTAAAGTGCCCCAAATTTGCCACAAAATCCTCCAAATTTTTGCCCTAAAATCCCCCAAAATTCCACCCTAAAATCCCCAAATTTGCCCCTAAAATCCCCAAAATTCCACCTAAAACCCCACAAATTTTACTGAAAATTCCCAAATTTGCCCAAAATCCCCCAAATTTGCCCCAAATTCGGGGTTTCCCGGTACCGAGCCAGATGGAGCTTGGTGGAGCTGAGACCCCAAAATTTCACCTAAAATCCCCCAAATTCCACCTAAAACCCCCCAAGTTTTACTGAAAATTCCCAAATTTGCCCCTAAAATTCCCAAATTTGCCCAAAATCCCCCAAATTTGCCCCAAATTTGGGGTTCCCGGTACTGAGCCAGGTGGAGCTCGGTGGAGCTGAGACCCCAAAATTCCACCTAAAATCCCCCAAAATTTGCCCCTAAAATCCCCAAAATTCCACCTAAAATCCCCAAATTTTCACCTAAAATTCCCAAATTTGCCCAAAATCCCCCAAATTTGCCCCAAATTCAGGATTTCCCGGTACCGAGCCAGGTGTTCATCTTGGTGGAGCTGCAGTGCTCGAGCTGGGGCAGGATGGACACGTCCATGTCCGACTTGGGCTCCTCCTTGGTGAATTCCTGGGGGAAAAACGCCCGGATTTGGGATTTTGGGGGAAATTCGGGGATTTTGGGGGGAAATTTGGGGATTTTGGGGGGAAATCTGGGATTTTGGGGGAAAAATTTGGGGATTTTGGGGGGGATTTGGGGAGAAAATTGGGGATTTTTTGGGCGAAAATTTGGGGATTTTGGGGGGAAAATTTGGGGATTTTGGGGGAAAAATTTGGGGATTTTGGGGGAAATTTGGGGATTTTGGGGGGAAATCTGGGATTTTGGGGGAAATATTTGGGGGGAAATTTGGGGATAAATTTGGGATTTTGGGGGGGAAATTTGGGGATTTTGGGGGAAAATTTGAGGATTTTGGGGGGAATTTTGGGGGGAATTTTGGGGGGAAATTTGGGGATTTTGGGGGGAAAATTTGGGGATTTTGGGGGAAATATTTGGGGGAAAATTTGGGGATAAATTTGGTGATTTGGGGGAAATTTGGGGATTTTGGGGGGAAAATTTGGGGATTTTTGGGGGAATTTTGGGGGGAAATTTGAGGATTTTGGGGGGAAAATTTGAGGATTTTGGGGGAAATATTTGGGGGGGAAATTTGTGGATAAATTTGGGGATTTGGGGGGAAAATTTGGGGATTTTGGGGGAAAATTTGGGGATTTTAGGGTTCTTTGGGGGGAGTTTTGGGGTGGGTTTGGGGAATTTTGGTTTTTTTGGGGGTGGTTTTGAGGTTTTTTTGTGGTTTTGAGGTTTTTTGGGGGAATTTTGGGGGGAATTTGTTTTTTGGGTTTTTTGGGGGGTTTTGGGGAGCGTTTTGGGCTGGTTTGAGGTGGTTTGGGGTGTGGAGAGTCTAAAAGAACCTTCCAGAAACCCCACAAACACCTCAAGGAACCTTCCAGAAACCCCTCCAATACCTCAAGAACCTTCCAGAACCCCCTCAAATACACCTGGAGAACCTTCCAGAAACCCCAAATACACCTCGAGAACCTTCCAGAAACCCTTCAAACACCTCGAGAACCTTCCAGAAACCCCCCCAAAGCCCCAGAGAACCTTCCAGAACACCCCAAAAACACCTCAAGGACCCCCCAAAACCACCTGGAGAACCTTCCAGAAACCCCCGAAGAGCTCAAGAACTCCCTCAAACACCTCCAGAACATCTCAAGAACTTCCCAGGAAGCCTCAAGGAACCCCCAAACCCCCGGAGAACCTTCCAGAACCCCCCCAAAAACACCTGGAGAACCTTCCAGAACCCCCTCAAACACCTCAAGGAACCCTCAAACATCTGGAGAACCTTCCAGAACCTCCCAAAAACACCTGGAGAACCTTCCAGAACCCCCTCAAACACCTCAAGGAACCTTCCAGAAACCCCTCAAATACCTCAAGAACCTTCCAGAACCCCCTCAAATACACCTGGAGAACCTTCCAGAACCCCCTCAAACACCTCCAGAACATCTCAAGAACTTCCCAGGAACCCCCAAACACCTCAAGGACCCCCCCAGACCCCCGGAGAACCTTCCAGAACCTCCCCAAACACCTCAAGAACCTTCCAGAACCCCCTCAAATACACCTGGAGAACCTTCCAGAAACCCTTCAAACACCTGGAGAACCTTCCAGAACCCCCCCCAAACACCTCAAGAACCTTCCAGAACCCCCTCAAATACACCTGGAGAACCTTCCAGAAACCCTTCAAACACCTGGAGAACCTTCCAGAAACCCCCCCAATACCTCAAGAACCTTCCAGAACCCCCCAAAAACACCTCAAGGACCACCCAAAACCACCTGGAGAACCTTCCAGAACCCCCTCAAACCCCCAGAGAACCTTCCAGAAACCCCCTCAAACACCTCAAGGAACCTTCCAGAAACCCCTCCAATACCTCAAGAACCTGCCAGAACCCCCTCAAACCCCCTGGAGAACCTTCCAGAAACCCCAAATACACCTGGAGAACCTTCCAGAAACCGCTCAAACACCTCAAGGACCCCCCCAGAGCCCCGGAGAAGCTTCCAGAAGCCGCCCCCGGACCTCGATGGTGCGGTGCAGGGGGTCCACGATCTGCCACACGCTCAGGGTGACGACGTCGAAGGCCACCAGGCCGCCCACGGTGGCGTAGAGCTTCCAGGGCTCCAGGCTCTGCCGGCGGAACCCGGGGTCACCGGAACGGGAATGGCGGGGAACCAAACTGGGAATGGCGGGGAACCAAACTGGGAATGGCGGGGAACCAAACTGGGAATGGTGGGGTCAGAAACTGGGAATGGCGGGGGAACCAAACTGGGAATGGCGGGGAACCAAACTGGGAATGGTGGGGTCAGAAACTGGGAATGGCGGGGAACCAAACTGGGAATGGCGGGGGAACCAAACTGGGAATGGTGGGGTCAGAAACTGGGAATGGCGGGGTCAGAAACTGGGAATGGCGGGGTCAGAAACTGGGAATGGCGGGGTCAGAAACTGGGAATGGCGGGGGAACCAAACTGGGAATTTGCACCGTTGGTGACCAGGAATTTTGGTGTCACCAAACTGGGAATTCCGGGGTCACAAACTGGGAATGGTGGGGTCAGAAACTGGGAATGGCGGGGGAACCAAACTGGGAATGGGGGGGAACCAACAACTCAACCCCAAAGGAACACCCGGATCCCAAAATGGACACTCGGATTCCAAGGGAACACCCAGATCCCAACACCCAAATCCCAACAAACCACACCCAAATCCCAAGGGAACAACTGAATCCTAAAGGAACACCCGGATCTCAACAACCAAATCCTAAAAAACCACACCCGGATCCCAACACCAAAATCCCGAAGGAACACCCGGATCTCAACAACCTCAACCCCAAAGGAACACCCGGATCCCAACACCCAAATCCAAACAACCTCAACCTCAACAACAACACCTGGATCCCAACACCCAAATCCAAACTACCCCAACCTGAAAGGAACACCTGGATCCCAAAAAGTACACCCGGATCCCAACAATCTCAACCCCAAAAACAACACCCGGATCCCAAAATGAACACTCAGACTCCAAGGGAACACTCAGATCCCAAAAAGAACACCTGGATCCCAACAACCTCAACCCCAAAGGAACACCCAAATCCCAAAGGAACACCTGGATCCCAAACCCCCAAACCCCAAACACCCAAATCCCAAAGCAACACCCAAATCCCAAACCCCAAATCCCAACACCCAAATCCCAAACACTCAAATCCCAAACACCCAAACCCCAAAGCAACACCGGGATCACAAACCCCCAAACCCCAACACCCCCAAACCCCCAAATCCCCAAACCCCAAAGGAACCCCCAAATCCCAACACCCAAACCCCCAAACCCCCAAATCCCAAACCCCAAACCCCCAAACCCCAAAGCAACACCCAAATCCCAAACCCCAAATCCCAACACCCAAATCCCAACCACTCAAATCCCAAACACCCAAACCCCAAAGCAACACCGGCATCACAAACCCCCAAACCCCAACACCCCCAAACCCCAACACCCCCAAACCCCAACACCCCCAAACCCCAAAGGAACCCCCAAATCCCAACACCCAAACCCCAAAGCAACACCCACATCCCAAACACCCAAACCCCCAACACCCAAACACCCAAATCCCAACACCCAAACACCCAAACCCCACTGGAATCCACCCCCAAACCGACCCCCATCTTCCCCCACCAACCCCCATCTCCCAACCCCCCCCGTCCGCCTGTTCCCTCCTCGCCTTCCGCTTGTCCTTCTTGTCGTCCTTCTTGGTGAACACGGTGTGCACCCACCAGATCTTGGTGAACATGCTGCCGTAGGCCAGGCTGAAGCCCAGCCCCAGCAGCCACAGCCGCGCCTGCGGACAACACCCGGACGGGGCGGCAACAGTCGGAAACCCGGCCGGGAATGGCGGCGCCGGTTGTTCCTCCCCTCCCCTTCCCTTCCCTTCCCTTCCCTTCCCATTCCGGTTGTTGCTGCTGTCAGTCATCCACAGATTCTGCCTGGGTTTCTGATTGGTTCCGGTTGTTCCCAACTGGTTCCGGTTGTTCCCGTTCTGGCTGTTCCTCCTCCGTTTGCTCCGAGCTGTTTCTTCCCCACTTGTTTCTCCGCCTGTTCCCACCCCATTTTCCTGTTCCTCCTCCTGTTGCTCCACCTGTTCCCATCCCATTTCCCCCCCATTTCCGCCTGTTCCTCTGCCTGTTCCCTCCCATTTCCGCCTGTTCCCACCCCATTTCCCCCCTTTCTCCGCCTGTTCCTCCACTTATTTCTCCGCCTGTTCCTGCTCCATTTTCCTGTTCCTCCTCCTGTTCCCATCCCATTTTCAACCCCATTTCCGCCTGTTCGCACCCCATTTCCCCCCTCTCTCCGCCTGTTGCTCCACTTGTTTCTCTGCCTGTTCCCACCCCATTTTCCTGTTCCTCCTCCTGTTGCTCCACCTGTTCCCATCCCATTTTCAACCCCATTTCCGCCCCACTCTCTGCCTGTTGCTCCACTTATTTCTCTGCCTGTTCCCACCCCATTTTCCCTCCTCTCCGCCTGTTCCCTCCCATTTCCGCCTGTTCCCGCCCCATTTCCCACCCCACTCTCCGCCTGTTGCTCCACTTGTTTCTCCACCTGTTCGCACCCCGGTTTTCCTCTTCTCCGCCTGTTCCTACCCCATTTCCCCCCCCTTTCCGCCTGTTCCTTCGCCTGTTCCTCCACCTATTCCCACCCCATTTCCCCCCCATTTCCCCCTCATTTCCGCCTGTTCCCACCCCTTTTTCCTGTTCCTCCGCCTGTTCCTCCACCTATTCCCACCCCATTTCCGCCTGTTCCTCCGCCTGTTCCTCCGCCTGTTCTTCCACCTATTCCCACCCCATTTCCGCCTGTTCCTCCGCCTGTTCCTCTGCCTGTTCCCCCCCATTTCCCCCTCATTTCCGCCTGTTCCCACCCCTTTTTCCTGTTCCTCCTCCTGTTCCTCCGCCTGTTCCTACCCCATTTCCCCCCCATTTCCCCCCATTTCCGCCTGTTCCCCCCCCATTTCCGCCCGTTCCCAGCCCTTTTTCCCGTCCCTCCGCCTGTCGCTCCGCCTGTCCCCACCTGGCAGACGAGCGGGAACAGCCCCGGCCCGATGTGGTACCCGTCCAGGCCCAGCGGGAAGACGGCGGCGAGCGCCAGGGTACAACCGACGGCCGTCATGTTGTTCAGGTAGGGCTGGGAGTTCTGGATGTACCTGCAACAACCGGAACCCGAAACACCCCCGGGGTACAACCGGAACAGGAAACACCCGGACACGGAGAGGGGTTTGGTTTTTTTCCCAGTTTTTTTATCATTTTTTTCATCATTTTTTCCCTGGTTTTTACTGGTTTTTACAATTTTTCATAATTTTTTTTCCCGTTTTTCCTAATTTTTCATTATTTTCCCCTGATTTTTCCCCATTTTTTCCAGAATTTTCCTCCCATTTTTCCCTGATTTTTCCCAGAATTTTCCCCCTTTTTTCCCCTGAATTTTCCCCCTTTTTCCCCAGAATTTTCCCCCAATTTTTTCCCATTTTCCCCAGAATTTTTCCCACTCAAACCCCTTAAAAAATCCCATTTTTTTCCCAAACCCCCCAGAACTTTCGGAATTTTTTTTAAATTTTGGGAATTTTTGGGAATTTTTGGGAATTTCCCCACCTGACGTGCCCGTTGTAGATGTTGAAGGCCAAGCAAACGACGGCCAGGACGATTCCGAGTGACGCCAACACCGCCACGGAAATGAACAATTTTTGGGACAGGAAGCGGAAGGTTGTGATCACCTTGGTGTAATCGGCCGGGGGGGACCCCCCTGAGGACAAAATTGGGACAAATCCACAAAAATTCAGGGATTTGGGAACATCCAGAACATTTTTCTGCATTTTTCCCTTTTTTTTTCTCTTTTTTTTTGACCATTTTTCATCATTTTTGCCCATTTTTTCCTGAGTTTTGCCCATTTTTTTGCCCATTTTTTGCCAATTTTCTCCCTTTCCCCCCCTCCCGTTTTCCCCTTTTTTTCCCCTCCCATTTCCCCCCATTTTCCCAATTTTTTGCCCATTTCCCCTCCCCTTTTTCCCAATTCCCCCCAAATTTTCCCCAATTTCCCCCCCCATTTTCCCCCCAATTTTCCCAATTTTCCCCCATTTTCCTTCCCCTTTTTTCCCCAATTCCCCCCCAAATTTTCCCCAATTGTCCCCCATTTCCCCCCATTTTCCTTCCCCTTTTTTCCCAATTTTCCCCATTTTTCCCCATTTCCCCCCAAATTTTCCCCATTTTCCCCCATTTTTTCCCCAATTTCCCCCCCAATTTTCACCCCATTTCTTCCCCTTTTCCCCCAATTTTTCCCATTTTCCCCAATTTTCCCCATTTCGCCCCCAATTTCCCCCCAAATTTCCCCAGAATTTTCCCCATGTCCCCCCCAAATTTTCCCCAATTTTCCCCCATTTTCTCTCCCAATTTCCCCCCTTTTCCCCCCCAATTTTCTCCATTTTCCCCACTTCCCCCCAAATTTTCCCCATTTTTCCCAATTTCCCCGCATTTTCTCTCCCATTTTTTCCCAACTTTCCCCATGTTCCCCATTTCCCCCCAAATTTTCCCAAATTTTTCACAATTTTCCCCATTTCCCCCCAATTTCCTCCCACATTTTCCCCCAATTTTCCCCAATTCCCCCCCAATTTTCCCCCAATTTTCCCCATTTTCCCCCGTTTTCCCCCCAATTTCCCCCCAAATTCCCCCATTTTCCCCATTTTTCCCAAATCCGCGGGTTTTGGCCCCGTTTCCGTGTCTCACCGATCCATTTGTCGTTGTTGTACCAGCTCAGGTTGTCCTTGGTGCTGTCGTAGTACCCGATCTTCTCGTACTCCCCGTCTGCACAGGGGACAACGCACAGGTGACACAGGTGACATGGACAGGTGACACAGGTGACATGGACAGGTGACACAGGTGGGACAGGTGACACTGGGACAGGTGACATGGACAGGTGACACAGGTGGGACAGGTGACACGGGTGGGACAGGTGACATGGACAGGTGACACAGGTGACATGGACAGGTGGCACAGGTGGGACAGGTGACATTGGACAGGTGACAATGGACAGGTGGCACAGGTGGGACAGGTGACATTGGACAGGTGACAATGGACAGGTGGCACTGGGACAGGTGACACAGGTGGGACAGGTGACATTGGACAGGTGACATGGACAGGTGGCACAGGTGGCACAGGTGGGACAGGTGACATGGACAGGTGGGACAGGTGACACTGGGACATGTGACATGGACAGGTGGGACAGGTGACAATGGAACAGGTGACATTGGACAGGTGACAATGGACAGGTGGGGCAGGGGACATTGGGACAGGGGACAATGGGACAGGTGGAACAGGTGACACAGGTGACAATGACAGGTGGGACAGGTGACATTGAACAGGTGACACCCAGAGAGGTGACATTGACAAGTGGCACAGGTGACAATGGGACAGGTGGGACAGGTGACACCCACAGAGGTGTCACCTGAAGGTCCCTCAGTGCCACCAATGTCCCTCAATGTCACCCGATGTCCCTCAGTGCCACCAATGTCCCTCAGTGCCACCTGGAGGTCCATAAATGTCCCCAGGAGGTCCCTCAGTGCCACCAATGTCCTTCAGTGTCACCTGAAGGTCCCTCAGGAGGTCCCTCAATGTCACCCAATGTCCCTCAGTGTCACCTGGAGGTCCATAAATGTCACCTGAGGTCCCTCAGTGCCACCAATGTCCCTCAGTGCCACCAGTGTCCCTCAATGTCACCTGCAGGTCTCTCAGGAGATCCCTCAGTGCCACCTGGAGGTCCCTGAATGTCACCTGAAGGTCCCTAAATGCCACCAATGTCCCTCAATGTCACCTGGAGGTCCATAAATGTCACCTGAGGTCCCTCAGTGCCACCAATGTCCCTCAGTGCCACCTGCAGGTCCCCAGGAGGTCCCCAGGAGGCCCCCGAGTGCCGCCCCCGCCGCGCCCTCACCTTGGAGCTGCTCGATCAGGGTCCAGGCCATGCGGGAGCCGCTGGCGTCGAACACCACGTGGCCCTGGAGAGGACACGGGGACGTCCCTGGGGCCACCCCCACGCCCAGACGGGGCTGCTGGAACCCCCCGTAGATGCCACCTCCACCCAGACGTGGATTTTGGAACCCTCCTTTGATGCCACCTCCACCCAGATGTGGATTTTGGAACCCTCCTTTGATGCCACCTCCACCCAGATGTGGATTTTGGGGCCATTCCTGAGGTTCCTCCACCCAAACCTGAATTTTGGGGCCATTTTTGAGGAACCTCCACCCAAATCTGAATTTTGGAACCCCCCTTTGATGCCACCTGCACCCAAATCCGAATTTTGGGACCCCATTTCTGAGGAACCTCCACCCAAATCTGAATTTTGGAACCCTCCTTTGATGCCACCTCCACCCAAACGTGGATTTTCGGTGCCGCCACGCCCGCACGCACCGAGACGCCCTCGAAGGCCGAGGAGTTGAGGGCGCGGTAGATCTCGTCGGTGATGGTTTTGTTGTTGTAGTTGAACTCGTCCAAGCCCACGCCTTGCTTGGCCAACTCTTGGGCCGTCTTGTTGAGCGCCAGGGCCAAGGCCCAGATGGCGTCGTAGGCCAGCGGCGCCTCCTGGTAGCCGCTGGTCTCCTTGGGGTTGGGCCCCAGCCTCTTCTCCAGCTTGCTGATGAACTCCTGGGACGTCTGGTGGACAAGGGGAACGGTCGGGTTGGAGATGGACCGAGGGTGACACAAGGTTGACCCAAAGTTTGGGTTGGAGATGGACCGAGGGTGACCCAAGGTTGACCCAAAGTTTGGGTTGGAGATGGACCAAGGGTGACCCAAGGTTGACCCAAAGTTTGGGTTGGAGATGGACCGAGGGTGACCCAAGGTTGACCAAAAGTTTGGGTTGGAGACCAGCCAAGGTTCACCCAATGGTTGGGTTGGAGATCACCCCCCAAGGTTTGGAGATCTTGGGTTGGAGACCAACCAAGGTTTGGGTTGGAGATCACCCAAAGTTGACCAAAAGTTTGGGTTGGAGATGGACCGAGGGTGACCCAAGGTTGACCAAAAGTTTGGGTTGGAGACCACCCAAGGTTGACCCAATGGTTGGGTTGGAGATCACCCCCCAAGGTTTGGAGATCTTGGGTTGGAGACCTTGGGTTGGAGATCATCCAAGGTTGGCTTGGAGACCACCCAAGGTTCACCCAAGGGTTTGGATGAAGACCACCCAACATTGACCCAAGGTTTAGGATGGAGACCACCCAAGGTTGACCCAACATTGACCCAAGATTTGGCTTGGAGACCACCCAAGGTTCACCTAAGGTTTTGGATGGAGACCACCCAAGGTTTGGCTTGGAGACCACCCAAGGTTCACCCAACGTTGACCCATGGTTGGGTTGGAGACCACCCAAGGTTGGGATGGAGACCACCCAAGGTTGACCCAAGGTTTGGAGATGGAGACCACCCAACGTTCAGCCAATGTTTGGATGGAGACCACCAAAGGTTTGGCTTGGAGACCACCCAAGGTTCACCCAAGGTTGACCCATGGTCGGGTTGGAGACCACCCAAGGTTGACCCAAGGTTTGGATGGAGACCACCCAAGGTTCACCCAACATTGACCTATGGTCGGGATGGAGACCATCCAATGGTTGGCTTGGAGACCGCCCAAGGTTGACCCAAGGTTTGGATGGAGACCACCCAAGGTTGACCCAAGGTTTGGGATGGAGACCACCCAAGGTTTTGGGATGGAGACCACCCAAGGTTCACCCAAGGTTGGTATGGAGACCACCCAAGGTTTGGCTTGGAGACCGCCCAAGGTTGACCCAAGGTTTGGGATGGAGACCATCCAATGGTTGGCTTGGAGACCGCCCAAGGTTCACCCAAGGTTAGGATGGAGACCACCCAATGGTTGGCTTGGAGACCGCCCAAGGTTGACCCAAGCTCTGTCTTGGCCGCCGCCCGGGGCTCACCATGTTGGAGATGCTGCGCGTGTTCTCGGGGTTGAGCATGACGATCTCGGTGGTGATGTGCCCTTCCACCGCCTCGGCCATCTGGTCGGCCGTGCAGTTGATGGACGGGTCGGGCGTGCGGAACCATTTGTTGGCGTACCAGCCAATCAGGAACCAGACGTACTTCTTGCCGTAGAGCTTCTCCTTGTACACCTGGAGGGGCGGGGAGGGGCCTCTGTCCGTCCGTCCGTCTGTCTGTCCGTGCGTGCGTGCGTCGTGGATTGGTGGTGGTTTCCGTCCATCCGTCATCATCATCATCATCATCATCATCCATCATCATCATCATCATCATCATCATCATCCATCATCATCATCATCAATACCATCATCATCCATCTCCATCCATTCATCCATCATCATCATCATCATCATCATCTATCTCCATCATCCATCTCCATCCATTGATCCATCATCATCATCATCATCATCATCATCATCATCTTTCCATGATCCATCATCACCATCATCATTTATCTCCATCCATTGATGCATCTGTGATCCATCATCATCATCATCATCATCATCCATCTCCATCCCTCCATGATCCATCATCATCATCATCATCCATCTCCATCCATTGATCCATCATCATCATCATCATCCATCATCATCATCATCATCATCACCATCCATCTCTATGCATTGATCCATCACTGATCCATCATCATCACCATCACCATCCATCCATCATCCATCATCATCATCACCACCTTCATCACCACCACCATCATCCATCCATCATCCATCATCATCATCATCCATCTCCATCCATCCATCATCCATCATCATCACCTTCATCACCACCTTCATCCATCTCAATCCATCCATCATCCATCACCACCTTCATCCATCCATCATCATCATCATCACCACCTTCATCACCACCACCATCATCCATCCATCATCTCCATCATCATCATCATCATCATCACCACCATCATCCATCTCCATCCATCCATGATCCATCACCACCTTCATCATCATCACCACCTTCATCCATCCATCATCCATCATCATCATCATCACCACCTTCATCACCACCACCATCATCCATCCATCATCTCCATCATCATCATCATCATCATCATCACCATCCACGATCCATCATCTCCATCATCATCACCACCACCATCATCCATCTCCATCCATCCGTGATCCATCACCAGCTTCATCACCTCCATCACCACCATCATCCACCACCATCATCATCATCATCATCACCGCCATCCCCGATCCACCAATCCCCACCACCCATCTCCTCAGTCCCACCTCACAGAAGACCTTCCTGGCCACCGTCTCGTAGAAGAGCCCCACGATGATCCGGGCGTCCTGCCGCTGCGGGATTGGACCATTCTTTACAGCCCCGCCCACCTCATTTGCATAAATCACCCACCTTCTCCCACCCATTCCTCTTAGGACCCCCGTGGATTTTTGGGGCGGTTTCTCCTCTTTTTGGAGGTCCACCATGGTGGGGAGGGTCTTGAAGGTGGGGTTGGACCTCGGGGTGGTCCCGAGGGTGGGGTTGGACCTTGAGGTGGTCCCAAGGGTGGGGTTGGACCTCGGGGTGGTCCCAAGGGTGGGGTTGGACCTCGGGGTGGTCCCAGGGGTGGGGTTGGACCTCGGGGTGGTCCCGAGGGTGGGGTTGGACCTCGGGGTGGTCCCGAGGGTGGGGTTGGACCTTGAGGTGGTCCCAAGGGTGGGGTTGGACCTCGGGGTGGTCCCAAGGGTGGGGTTGGACCTCGGGGTGGTCCCGAGGGTGGGGTTGGACCTCGGGGTGGTCCTGAGGGTGGGGTTGGACCTTGAGGTGGTCCCAAGGGTGGGGTTGGACCTTGAGGTGGTCCCAAGAGTGGGGTTGGACCTCAGGGTGGTCCCGAGGGTGGGGTTGGACCTCGGGGTGGTCCCAGGGGTGGGGTTGGACCTCAGGGTGGTCCTAAGGGTGGGGTTGGACCTTGGGGTGGTCCCGAGGGTGGGGTTGGACCTCGGGGTGGTCCCAGGGGTGGGGTTGGACCTCAGGGTGGTCCCAAGGGTGGGGTTGGACCTCGGGGTGGTCCCGAGGGTGGGGTTGGACCTCGGGGTGGTCCCGAGGGTGGGGTTGGACCTCGAGGTGGTCCCAGGGGTGGGGTTGGACCTCGGGGTGGTCCCGAGGGTGGGGTTGGACCTCGAGGTGGTCCCAGGGGTGGGGTTGGACCTCGGGGTGGTCCCAGGGGTGGGGTTGGACCCCGGGGTGGGTGGAGGTGGAGAGGTCTCACCTTGAGGTTCTTGACGGACGCGGAGGGGTCGGAGAAGAAGCTCTGGCGGAAGGTGATCTCCAGCCCGGCCTCCTTCACCCGCCGGTCGAGGTCATCCAGGGTCTGGTGGGGACGTGGGGACATCAGAAATGGGGTTGGGGACATCTGAGAGGGGTTGGGGACATCAGAAATGGGGTTGGGGACATCTGAGAGGGGTTGGGGACACCAGAAATGGGGCTGGGGACATCAGAAATGGGGTTGGGGACATCAAAGATTATTTTGGGGCCACCAAGGAGGAACCCGAGGAGGATTTTGGGGCCACCAAGAAGAATTTTGGGGCCACCAAGGAGGAACCCAAGGAGGATTTTGGGGCCATCAAGAAGGAATCCAAAGAGGATTTTGGGGCTACCAAGAAGAATTTTGGGGCCACCAAAGAGAAACCCAAGGAGGATTTTGGGGCTACCAAGAAGAATTTTGGGGTCACCATGAAGGAACTCAAGGAGGATTTTGGGGCCACCAAGGTGGAAATTTTGGGGCCACCATGAAGGAACCAAGGAGGATTTTGGGGCCATCAAGAAGAAACCTGAGGAGGATTTTGGGGGCACCAAAGAGAAACCCAAGGAGGATTTTGGGGCCTCCAAGGAGGAACCAAGGAGGATTTTCGGGCCACCAAGAAGAATTTTGGGGTCACCATGAAGGAACTCAAGGAGGATTTTGGGGCCACCAAAGAGAAACCCAAGGAGGATTTTGGGGCCACCAAGAAGAATTTTGGGGTCACCATGAAGGAACCCAAGGAGGAAATTTTGGGGTCACCAAGGAGGAACCTGAGGAGGATTTTGGGGCCACCAAGGAGGATCTCAAAGAGGATTTTGGGGCCATCATGAAGGAACCCAAGGAGGATTTTGGGGCCACCAAAGAGAAACCCAAGAAGAATTTTGGGGTCACCAAACCCACGTTGAAATTCCAGGAAGGTCTCGGAGCCCGGGCCGGTTTCGGGGCCCGGTGGCGTTTTTTGGGGTTCCTACCGAGGTGAAGACCTCCTCGGTCTGCTGGATGGTGGCGATCTTGGTCCAGCCCCACTTCTTGAAGAGCTGCACGCGCGTGGGGTTGTGCAGCGTGGCCGAGGGGTGCGTGCGGAAGAACGTCGGGAAGCGCTGGCGGTTGGAGAGCGCCGGGGAGCTGGAGCCGTACGACAGCTGGGGGGAGGCACCAGAAAGGCCGAATTTGGGGGGGGGGGGTTCGGCGATTTCAGCAAAAATTCCCAAAAGGTTTCGCGGAAATCGCGAAAAAAAATTCCAAGTTTTTTGGGGGGGGGGGGTTTTGTTTTTTGGTTGTTTTTTTATTTTATTTTTTGGAGGGTTTTTGGGGATTTTTTGGTGATTTTTTGGTGATTTTTTGGAGGGTTTTTTGGGATTTTTGGTGATCTTTTTGAGGATTTTTGGTGATTTTTTGGAGGTTTTTTGGGGATTTTTTGGTGATTTTTTGGAGGTTTTTGTTGGGGATTTTTTGGGGATTTTTTTGGAGGGTTTTTGAGGGTTTTTGGGGATTTTTTGGGAATTTTTTGAGGATTTTTTGGAGGGTTTTTGGGGATTTTTGGTGATCTTTTTGAGGATTTTTGGTGATTTTTTGGGGATTTTTGGAGGATTTTTGGTGATTTTTTGGAGGTTTTTTGGGGATTTTTTGGGAATTTTTTGAGGATTTTTTGGGGATTTTTTGGGGATTTTTTGGAGGGTTTTTGGGGATTTTTTGGAGGTTTTTTGGGGATTTTTTGGGAATTTTTTGAGGATTTTTGGTGATTTTTTGGAGGTTTTTGGGGGACTTTTTGGGGATTTTTTTGGAGGGTTTTTGGGGATTTTTGGAGGGTTTTTGGGGATTTTTTGGGAATTTTTTGAGGATTTTTTGGGGATTTTTTGGGGATTTTTTTGGAGGGTTTTTGGGGATTTTTTGGAGGTTTTTTGGGGATTTTTTTGGGAATTTTTTGAGGATTTTTTGGGGATTTTTTGGGGATTTTTTGGAGGGTTTTTGGGGATTTTTTGGAGGTTTTTTGGGGATTTTTTGGGAATTTTTTGAGGATTTTTGGTGATTTTTTGGAGGTTTTTGGGGGACTTTTTGGGGATTTTTTTGGAGGGTTTTTGGGGATTTTTGGAGGGTTTTCGGGGATTTTTTTGATGGTTTTTGGGGATTTTTTTGGAGGTTTTTTGGGGATTTTGGGGGATTTTTTTGTGATTTTTTGGAGGTTTTTTTCGGGGATTTTTTGAGGATTTTTTGGAGGTTTTTTGGGGATTTTTTGGAGGGTTTTTTTGAGGATTTTTGGGGATTTTTTGGAGGTTTTTTGGGGATTTTTTGGGGATTTTTTGGGGATTTTTTTGGAGGGTTTTTGGGGATTTTTGGAGGGTTTTTGGGGATTTTTTGGGAATTTTTTGAGGATTTTTTGGAGGTTTTTTTGGGATTTTTGGTGATCTTTTGGAGGATTTTTGGTGATTTTTTGGAGGTTTTTTGGGGATTTTTTGGTGATCTTTTTGAGGGTTTTTGGGGATTTTTTGGAGGTTTTTTTGAGGATTTTTTGGAGGCTTTTTGGGGATTTTGGAGGTTTTTTGGGGATTTTTTGGGGATTTTTTTGGAGGGGTTTTGGGGATTTTTGGAGGGTTTTTGGGGATTTTTTTTGGAATTTTTTTTGGATTTTCGTGTGATTTTTTGAGGATTTTTTTGGGGATTTTTTGGAGGTTTTTGGGGGGATTTTGGGGGATTTTTTGTGATTTTTTTGGAGGTTTTTTTCGGGGATTTTTGGGGATTTTTTTGGAGGGTTTTTGGGAATTTTTTGGAGGTTTTTTTGGGAATTTTTTGGAGGTTTTTTTGGGAGTTTTTTTTTGCTTTTTTGGGGGGATTTTTGGTGGATTTTTTTGGCGGATTTTTTGTGATTTTTTTTGCAGTTTTTTTGGAATTTTTTTGTGATTTTTGGAGGGTTTTTTGGGATTTTTGGTGATTTTTTGGAGGTTTTTTAAAATTTTTTTTGTGATTTTTGGTGGGTTTTTTGAGGATTTTCAGTGATTTTTGGAGGGTTTTTTGGGGTTTTTTGTGATTTTTTGGGTATTTCTTTTGGATTTTTTTGTGATTTTTGGCGGTATTTTTGGGGACGTTTTGGAGGTTTTTTTGGGGATTTTTTGAGATTTTTTTGGGGATTTTTGGTGATTTTTTTCAATTTTTTTGGGGAATTTTGGTGATTTTTTAGTTTTTATTTTGTGATTTTTTGGAGGGGTTTTTTTGGGATTTTTGGTGATTTTTTGGAGGCATTTTGGGGGATTTTTTTGGGATTTTTGGGGATTTTTGGGTGGTTTTTTGTCATTTTTTTGTGATTTTTGGAGGGTTTTTTGGGGATTTTTGGTGATTTTTTGGAGATTTTTTTGGTGATTTTTGGAGGTTTTTTGGGGAGATTTTTGGTGATTTTTTGGAGGGTTTTTTTTGGGATTCTTGGTGATTTCTTTGGAGTTTTTTTGGGATTATTTTTGTGATTTTTTGGAGGTTGTTTTGGGAATTTTTTGGCATTATTTGGGATTTTTGCGGATTTGGGAAATTGGAATTTTGGGGATTTTGCGGATTGGAATTTTGGGACTTTTTTGGGATTTTTTTGCAGATTTTTTGGGGGATTTTTTGGGACTTTTTGTGAATGTTTTTGGAATTTTTTGAGGGAATTTTTGTGGATTTTTTTGGGGGATTTTTTGCAGATTTTTTTTTGTGAACTTTTGGGGAATTTTTTTTACTTACGGGTTTTTTTGGATTTTTGGGGATTTTTTTTGGCATTATTTGGGATTTTTGGGGTTTGGAATTTTGGGGATTTGCGGTTTGGAATTTTGGAGATTTTTTTGAGATTTTTGGGGGATTTTTTTGTCATTTTTGTAGATTTTTTTTTCTGGGATTTTTTAGACATTTTTTGAGGATTTTTTTTTGGATTTTTTTTTGAATTTTTATGGGATTTATTTGGGATTTTTTTGGACTTTTCCAGGGATTTGGGGGATTTTTTTGAGAATTGGAATTTTGGGAATTTTGGCAGATGGGAATCGTTGGAATTTTGGGAATTTTGGGCTTATGGTGGGTCCGCAAAAACGTCGGGAAGCGCCGGGGGTTGGAGAGCTGGGAATGCCCAAAAATTCCAAATTTTGGGGGGGAATTTTTGGGGATTTTTTTTTATTTTTAATTTTTTTATTATTATTATTTTTGGTGGGATTTTGGGGGATTTGGGAATTGGAATTTTGGGAATTTGGGAGGTTGGGAATGGAGATGGGAATAGGAATTTGGGGAGATTTTGGGATTGTAGGAATTTGGGGATGGGAATTGTGGGGATTTTGGGAATTTTTGGGATTTGGGATTTTGGGGATTGTGGGAATTTGGGGAATTTTTGGTATTTTGGGAAGGGGAATTGTGGGAATTTTGGGTGGGAATTTTGGGAAATGTGGGAATGGGAATGGTGGGAATGGGAGGCAGAATTTTGGGAATTGTGGGAATTTTAGGGATGGGAGTTTTGGGAATGTGGGAATTGTGGGAATTATGGGAAATTTTGGGAACGAGAATTTCAGGATTTTGGGGATTTGGGGATTGTGGGAATTTTAGGAATTTGGGGATTTGGGAATTATGGGAAATATGGGAATTGTGAGGATTTGGGGATTTTGGGGATTGTGGAATTTTGGGGATTTTGGGATGGAAATTGTGGGAATTTGGGAATTTTGGGAATGGGAACTTGAGAATTTTGGGGATTTGGGGCTTGTGGAAATTTGGGGGGTTTGGGAATTATGGGAATTGTGGGATTTTGGGTATGGGGAAAAGGAATTTTGGGAATTGGGGATTTTGGGGAGTTTGGGGATTTTGGGATTCGGGAAGGGGAATTGTGGGAATTGAAATTTTGGGAATTTTTGGGAATGGGAATTGGGGAAATTGTGGGGATTTGGGAATTATGGGAAATATGGGAATGGGGGAAAAGGGAAGGGGAATTTTGGGAATTTTGGGAATTTTGGGAATGGGAGTGACAGGAAAAATCTGGGAACAACCGGGAAGAACAAGGTGGGAATTTTGGGAATGGGAGTGACGGGAGGGACCCCCCAAAATCCCAAAAATTCCCCCCCAAAAATTCCCAAAAGATCCATAAATGGTGCAAAAGTTTTTATTTTATTGAACAAAAAAAAAAATTCAAGGAAACGTTATTTAAATTTTTGAAAAATCGGTAAAAAATCATTTTCCAGATTTTCCCCCAAATCCTCAAAATATTACAAAAAATTTTTTAAAATTGAAAAAAGGTTTTAAGAATCCCCAAAAATTCCCCCCCCTCCAAAAATTTCTTTTAAAAATCCAAAATAAAAGCCCCAAAATCCAGAAAATCCCCCCCCAAAATTGGAAAAAAAGGCCCCAAAAAAATCTTTTAAAAAACCCCAAAAATTGGGTAAAAAATCCAAAGAAAAACCCCCCAAAAATCCCCCAAAAAGTCCTGAAAATCCCCAAAAATCCAGAATATTCACAAGAGAAATTTAAAATCCAAAATAATCCAGAAAATGCCCCAAAAAAATCCCCACCAAATAAATGCCCCCAAAAATCTCCAAAAATTCTTTTAAAAATCCCTCAAAAATCCTGAAAAACTAAAAAAAAAATTTCCAGAATATTCACCAAAAAATCGCCCCAAAATCCAGAAAATTCCCAAAAATTCCAACACCAAAAAAAAATCCCAAAATATTTTTAAAAATTGGAAAAATTTAAAAAAAAACCCTTAAAAATCTCAAAACTTCCCCAAAAAATCCCCCAAAAGTTAAAAGAAAAAATCTCAAAATATTTTTTAAAAATTGAAAAAAAATTTTGAAAAAAAAAACCCCCAAAAATCCCAAAAATTCACCTAAAAAATCACCAAAATTTCCCCCAAAAATTCCAAAAAAATCCCCAAAAATATTCTCCAAAAAAATTTAACACAAATCCCAAAATATTTTTAAAAATTTGAAAAAAAAGGAAAAAATTTTGAAAAAAAAATTTAAAAATTAAATAAAAACCAAAAATTCCCCCCCAAAAATTTAACACAAATCTGAAAATATTTAAAAAATTCGGAAAAAAAAGGAAAAAGTTTTGAAAAAAATTTTTAAAAATAAAATAAAACCAAAAATTCCCCAAAAATATTCCCCCCAAAATTTTAACACAAATACTAAAATATTTTTTAAAATTTGAAAAAAAAGAAAAAATTTTGAAAAAAATTTTAAAAATAAAATAAAACACAAAAAATCCCCAAAAATATTCCCCCCCCAAAAATTTAACACGAATCCCAAAATATTAAAAAAAAATTGAAAAAAAAAAAAAGGAAAAAATTTGAAATAAAAATTTTAAAAATAAAATAAAACCCCAAAATTCACCAAAAATATTCTCAAAAAAAATTTAACTCAAATCCCAAAATATTTTAACAAATTTGGAAAAAAAAAGAAAAAATTTTGGAAAAAAAAATTAAAAATAAAATAAAAATCAAAAATTCCCCAAAAATATTCCCCCCCCTAAAAATTGGAAAAAAAGGAAAAAAAATTGGATTAAAAAAATTTAAAAATAAAAAAAAAACCCCAAAAATTCACAAAAAATCCCCAAAAACGCACAGAAAAAAAAATCCCAAAAAATCCCCAAAAATTCCCACACCGCAACAATCCCCAAAAACTGCCGATTTTTCCCCAAAATTCCCCATTTTTTCCCAAAAATTCCCGATTTTTCCCCAAATTCCTCACCACGGTGACGTTCCAGATGCGGGCGGCCTCGGCCACCAGGGTGGAGACGCTGGAGCAGCCGGGCATGAGGATGATCTTGAACGGGAGGTTGTAGAGCAGCTCGTAGAGGAGCTTGGTGGCCTGGCCGGGGTCACACTGAGGGGACAATCGGGGACAATCGGGGACAATCCCAGTTCAACCAGTAACCACCAGTTCCAGGGAAAAAAACCCCAAAATCTGCACCCAAACGGCCCCAAAATGGCCCAAAAAACCCAAAAATTCAAGGTTGGACCCAAAAATCCAAGATGGCTCCAGGAGGGACCAGGGTCACACTGAGGGGACAGTTGGGGACAATTGGGGACAATCGGGGACAATCCCAGTTCAACCAGTAACCACCAGTTCCAGGGAAAAACCCCCAAAATTTGCACCCAAACGGCCCCAAAATGGCCCCAAAAACCCCAGAAAACGCCCCAAGAAGGCCAAAATCCAAGATGGCTCCAGGAGGGACCAGGGTCACACTGAGGGGACAATTGGGGACAATTGGGGACAATCCCAGTTCAACCAGTAACCACCAGTTCCAGGGAAAAAAACCCAAAATTTGCACCCAAACGGCCCCAAAATGGCCCCAAAAAACCCAGAAAACGCCCCAAGAATGCCAAAATCCCAAGATGGCTCCAGGTGGGACCATGAGAGTTTGGTGGCCAGGCCGGGGTCACACTGAGGGGACAATCGGGGACAATCCCAGTTCAACCAGTAACCACCAGTTCCAGGGAAAAAAAACCCCAAAATCTGCACCCAAACGGCCCCAAAAAAATGCCCAAAAATGGCACCAAAACCCCAAAAAATCCAAGGATGGAGCCACCAATTCAAGGACATTGAGGAGACAATCGGGGACAATCGGGGACAATCCCAGTTCAACCAGTAACCACCAGTTCCAGGGAAAAAAACCCCCAAAATCTGCACCCAAACGGCCCCAAAATGGCCCCAAAAAACCCAAAACTTCAAGGTTGGACCCAAAAATCCAAGATGGCTCCAGGAGGGACCAGGGTCACACTGAGGGGACAATTGGTGACAATCCCAGTTCAACAGTAACCACCAGTTCCAGACCAGTTCCAGACCAGTTCCAGCCCCAAAATCCCCAAAATTGCCCCAAAATGGCCCCAAAAACCCAAAAATTCAAGTTTGGACCAAAAATCCAAGATGGCTCCAGGAGGGACCATGAGAGTTTGGTGGCCTGGCCGGGGTCACACTGAGGGAGCAATTGGGGACAATCCCAAGTTCAACCAGTAACCACCAGTTCCAGGGAGAAAAACCCCAAAATTCCCCAAAAAAACCATCCAAAATGGCCCCAAAACCCCAAAAACGCCCCAAGAACGCCAAAAATCCAAGATGGCTCCAGGAGGGACCAGGGTCACACTGAGGGGACAATTGGGGACAATCGGGGACAATTGGGGACAATCCCAGTTCAACCAGTAACCACCAGTTCCAGGAATAAAACCCCAAAATTTACCCCAAAATGGCCCCAAAACCCCCAAAATTCCTCCCCAAAAACATCCCCAAAATTCCCTAAATTTACCCCAAAATGGCCCCAAAATTCCCTAAATTTACCCCAAAAATGGCTTCAAAAATGGCCCCAAAATGGCCCAAAAATGGCCCCAAAATTCCCGAAATTTACCCCAAAAATGCTCCAAAATAGCCCAAACTGGCCCCAAAATTCCCAAAATTTACCCCAAAAATGGCTCCAAAAATGGCCCCAAAATAGCCCCAAAATTCCCTAAATTTACCCCAAAAATGGCTCCAAAAAATTGCCAAAAATGGCTTTTAAAAAAATGGCTTTAAAATTCCCCAAATTTACCAAAAATGGCCCCAAAAAATCCCATTTTTTATCCAAAAATCCTCAAAAATCCCAATTTTCACCCAAAAATTTCCCATTTCACCCCAATTCACCCCAAAAAAATCCAATTCCTACCCCAAAAAATCCAATATTTATCAAAAAAATTCCCATTTTCACCCCAAAAATCCCAATTACACCCCCCAAAAAAACCCCTAAAGATCCAATTTTTTATCCAAAAAATCCCCCAAAAATCTCAATTTCACCCCCAAAAAACCCCTAAAAATCCCATTTTTATTAAAAAAAAAACCCCAAAAATCCCATTTTTCATCCAAAAAAATCCCATTTTTTATCCAAAAAATCCCCCAAAAATCCCATTTTCAACCCAAAAACTTCATATTTTTTATCCAAAAAAATCCCATTTTTTATCCAAAAAATCCCCCCAAAATCCCATTTTCAACCCCAAAAAATCCCATTTTCAACCCCAAAAAATTCATAATTTTTATCCAAAAAAATCCCATTTATAACTCCCAAAAATCCCATTTTTTATCCAAAAAAAATCCCATTTTTTATCCCAAAACTCCCAATTTTCACCCCAAAAATTCCCAATTTTCACCCCCCTAAAAAATCCCAATTTTCCCCTTTTTCCCCCCCAAAAAATTCGGGACCCCCTCCCCCGCTTTTCCCATTTTTCCCCCATTCCAAAGGAAAAATTCCATGAATTATTCAGGGCACGGAAAAGTCCGGAAAAGGAGCCGGGAGCCGTTGCCATGGCAACGCCCAGCAGCATCCCCGGGGTTGCCATGGAGACGCTCAGCAGCATCCCCGGGGTTGCCATGGCAACGGCGCTGGGTTGGGAAAGGGGGGGGATTTTAGGGGGGTTTGGGACGGACGAAAATTTGGGATAAAATCGGGGGAAATTGGGAATTTTGGAGGGGAAAATTTGGGGGAAAATTTGGGATTTTTGGGGAGAAAAAGTTGGGGTTTTTGGGGGGAAAAATTTGGGATTTTTGGGGGGAAAATTTGGGAATTTTTGGGGGGAAATTTGGGATTTTTCGGGGGAAAAATTTGGGATTTTTGGGGGGAAATTGGGAATTTTGGGGGGGGGAAATTTGGGATTTTTGGGGGAAAAAATTTGGGATTTTTGGGGGGAAATTTGGGGTTTTGGGGGGAAAAAGTTGGGATTTTTGGGGAGAAAAATATTGGGATTTTTGGGGGAAAATTGAGATTTTGGGGCCACAAATGCCGGCCCCAGTCCCAAATCCCTGCCCTAAATCCCGATCCCATTCCTGACCTGCTGCCCTACAATCCGGTCCCGGTGACCCCAAACTGATCCCAAACCTGACCCCAATCCCAAATCCCGAATCCCAAATCCCAAATCCAAACCTGACCCAAACCCATCCCGGTGACCCCAAAACCGACCCCAAAATTCACCCCAAACCCAAAACTCACCCCAATCCCAAATCCCAAACCTGACCCCAAACCCATCCCAATAACCCCAAAACCGACCCCAAAATTCACCCCAACCCCAAACTCACCCCAATCCCAAATCCCAAACCTGACCCCAATCCCATCCCAATAACCCCAAATCTGACCCCAAAACTCACCCCAATCCCAAATCCCAAACCTGACCCCCAATCCCATCCTGGTGTCCCCAAAACTGACCCCAAAATTCACCCCAAACCCAAATCCCAAACCTGACCCCAAACCAATCCTGGTGACCCCAAACCTGACCCAAATCCCAAACCCCAAATCCCAAACCTGACCCCAATCCCATCCTGATAACCCCAAAACTGACCCCAAAATTCACCCCAAACCCCAAATCCCAAAATTCAACCAAATCCCAAATCCCAAACCTGACCCCAAACCCATCCCAATAACCCCAAATCCCAAATCCCAAAACTCACCCAAACCCCAAATCCCAAACTCACCCCAATCCCATCCTGGTGTCCCAAAACTGACCCAAATCCCCAAACCCCAAATCCCAAACCTGACCCCAATCTCATCCCGGTGACCCCAAAACTCACCCCAAATCCCAAATCCCAAAATTCACCCAAATCCCAAATTTCACCCACCCCAACCCCATCCCGGTGACCCCACATTCGGCCAGGACGTCCCCAGACCCCAATTTCCGACCCCAAATCCCAACTTCCTGACCCCAAAACCCCAAAACCCCAAATCTTGACCCCAAAACCCCCATTTTTCACCCCAAATTTCCATTTTTTCACCCCAAATTTCTGTTTTTTCACCCCAAATTTCTGTTTTTTCACCCCAAATTTCCGTTTTTTCACCCCAAATTTCCGTTTTTCACCCCAAATCTCCTCGCCTCGCTCGTTGATGTTCTCCAACCCCAACTTTCGACCCCAAAACCCCAAATCTTGACCCCAAAACCCCAAAACCCCAAATTCTAACTCCAAAAATCCCAATTTTTGACCCAAAACTTCATTTTTTCGCCCCAAAATCTCCTCACCTTGCTGTCGTAGTGGATGAGGACGCCCCATCCTTCGTTGATGTTCTCCAACCCAAACCCCAAATCTTGACCCCAAATCCCCAAATCTTGACCCGAAATCGCCGATTTTTGACCCAAAACTACTTTGGGATTTGGGGATTTTTGGCCCGAAACCCCAAAATCCCAAATTTTGACCCAAAACCCCAAATTTGGACCCCAAATCCCTCAGCTTGCTGTGGCGGATGAGCGGCGCTCGTTGATGTTCTCCAACCCCAAACTTCTGACCCCAAATCCCCAAATCTTGACCCGAAATCGCCGATTTTTGGCCCAAAACCCCAAAACCCCAAATTTTGACCCAAAACCCCAATTTTTTGACCCAAAATCCCTCACCTTTCCCCTTGCTGCCGTGGCGGATGAGCGGCGCTCGTTGATGTTCTCCAACCCCAACTTTTGACCCCAAATCTTGACCCCACAATCTCAAATCTTGACCATAAAACCCCAAATTTTCACCCTAAAACCCCAAATTTTGACCCTAAAACCCCGGGTTTTTTTCCCAAAACCCCCAAATTTCGCCCCGAATTTCCTGACCTTGCTGTCGTAGTGGATGAGGCGCAGCTCGTAGTCGGGCAGGACGTCCCATCCTTCATTGATGTCCTCCAACCCCAACTTCTGACCCCAAAATCCCAAATCTTGACCCAAAACCTCCGCGTTTTCACCCAAAACTACAATTTTTGACCCAAATCCCAAAATCCCAAATTTTAACCCAAAACCCCAATTTTCTGACCCAAAATCCCTCACCTTTCGCCTTAGCTGTTGTAGTGGATGAGTGGCGCTCGTTGATGTTCTCCAACCCCAACTTTTGACCTCAAACCCCAAATTTTGACCATAAAACCCCAAATTTTGACCCTAAAACCCCGGGTTTTTTTTCCCAAAACTCTGCTTTTTCACCCCAAATTTTCTGACCTTGCTGCCGTAGTGGATGAGCGGCGCTCGTTGATGTTCTCCAACCCCAAACTTCTGACCCCAAATCTTGACCCCCACAACCTCAAAATTTGACCACAAAACCCCAAATTTTGACCCTAAAACCCCGTTTTTTTTCCCAAAACTCCCA
The DNA here is from genome assembly GCF_037042795.1 of Molothrus aeneus. Lineage (NCBI taxonomy): Eukaryota > Metazoa > Chordata > Aves > Passeriformes > Icteridae > Molothrus > Molothrus aeneus. The sequence goes on along the minus strand of NW_027098964.1, from coordinate 1,074,786 downwards.
AATTTCGCCCCGAATTTCCTGACCTTGCTGTCGTAGTGGATGAGGCGCAGCTCGTAGTCGGGCAGGATGTCGCGGCGCTCGTTGATGTCCTCCAACCCCAAACTTCTGACCCCAAAATCCCAAATCTTGACCCAAAACTTCCGCGTTTTCACCCAGAACTACGATTTTTGACCCAGATCCCAAAATCCCAAATTTTAACCCAAAATCCCAAATTTGGACCCCAAATCCCTCACCTTGCTGTGGCAGATGAGCGGCGCTCGTTGATGTTCTCCAACCCCAAACTTCTGACCCCAAATCTTGACCCCCACAACCCCAAATTTTCACTATAAAACCCCAACTTTTGACCCCAAAACCCCAAACTTTGACCCTAAAACCCCGTTTTTTTTTTCCCAAAACTCCACTTTTTCGCCCCAAATTTTCTGACCTTGCTGCCGTAGTGGATGAGCGGCGCTCGTTGATGTTCTCCAACCCTTGCTCCTCACCCAAAATCTCCGATTTTTGACCCCGAAAAACGCAATTTTTGACCCTAAAACCCCGGGTTTTTTTCCCAAAACCCCCAAATTTCGCCCCGAATTTCCTGACCTTGCTGTCGTAGTGGACGAACGGCGCTTGTTGATGTTCTCCAACCCCAACTTTTGACCCCAAATCTTGACCCTCCAACCCCAAATCTTGACCCTACAACCCCAACTTTTCACTATAAAACCCCAAATTTTGACCCTAAACCCCCAAATTTTTTCCCAAAACCCCCAAATTTCGCCCCGAATTTCCTGACCTTGCTGCCGTAGTGGACGAACGGCGCTCGTTGATGTTCTCCAACCCCAACTTTTGACCCCAAATCTTGACCGCCACAACCTCAAATTTTCACTATAAATCCCCAACTTCTGACCCTAAAACTCCAACTTTTGACCCTAAAACCCCGGTTTTTTTTTCCCAAAACCCCCAAATTTCGCCCCAAATTTTCTGACCTTGCTGCCGTAGTGGATGAGCGGCGCTCGTTGATGTTCTCCAACCCTTGCTCCTCACCCAAAATCTCCGATTTTTGACCCCGAAAAACGCAATTTTTGACCCTAAAACCCCGGTTTTTTTTTCCCAAAACTCCACTTTTTCGCCCCAAATTTTCTGACCTTGCTGCCGTAGTGGACGAGTGGTGCTCGTTGATGTTGTCCAACCCCAAACTTCTGACCCCAAATCTTGACCCCACAACCCCAAATCTTGACCCAACAACCCCAACTTTTCACCATAAAACCCCAACTTTTGACCCTAAAATCCCGGGTTTTTTTCCCAAAATCCCACTTTTTCGCCCCAAATTTTCTGACCTTGCTGTCGTAGTGGATGAGGCGCAGCTCGTAGTCGGGCAGGACGTCCCATCCCTCATTGATGTTCTCCAACCCAAACTTCTGACCCCAAATCCCCAACTTTTGACCCCGAAAAACGCAAATTTTGACCCTAAAACCCCGTTTTTTTTTTCCCAAAACCCCCAAATTTCGCCCCAACTCCTCTGACCTTGCTGTCGTAGTGGATGAGGCGCAGCTCGTAGTCGGGCAGGATGTCGCGGCGCTCGTTGATGTCCTCCAGGGCCATCCTGACGGCCGGCAGGCACGCCTGCCCGCCCGGCCACCCGCCGGACATCGGGAACAGCGCCCCCACGTGGACGGATTTCCTCCCTGCGCCCCCAGCGACCCCAAGAGTGACCCCAAAAGGGCCACGCGGAGCCACGGGGCGGCCGCCGCCTTCGGGGCCATGCTCGGGGCTCACAGCGGGAGGGGCATGGCGGAAATTTGGGGGTTTTTTGGGGGAAATTTGGGGTTTTTGGGGGTTTTTTGGGTTTTTTTTGGGGGGGGTTTGGGGGTTTTTGTGGGTTTTTAGGGGGGGTTGGGGGAGGGGAGAGGGGGGTTTGAGGGGGTTTGGGGTTTTCGAGGAAATTTGGGGTTTTTTTGGGGGGGTTTTGGAAGGGTTGGGGGAGGGGAGAGGGGGTTTGAGGGGGGTTTGGGTTTCCTGAGGGAAATTTGGGGTTTTCGAGGGAAATTTGGGGTTTTTTTGTGGGTTTTTTTGGGAGGGTTGGGGGAAGGGAAAGGGGGGTTTGAGGGGGGTTTGGGGTTTTCGGGGGAAATTTGGGGTTTTTTTTGGGGGGGTTTTGGAAGGGTTGGGGGAGGCGAGAGGGAGAGGGGGGTTTGAGGGGGGTTTGGGGTTTTTGAGGGAAATTTGGGGTTTTCGAGGGAAATTTGGGGTTTTTTGGGGTTATTTTGTGGGGTTTTTGGGAGGGTTGGGGGAGGGGAGAGGGTGAGAGGGGTTTGGGGTTTTCGGGGGAAATTTTGGGGTTTTTGGGGTTTTTTTGGGGGTTTTTAGGGGGTTTTTTTAGGGGGTTTTGGGGTTTTTTGGGGGGGTTTTTGGAAGGGTTGGGGGAGGGGAGAGGGGGTTTGAGGGGGGTTTGGGGTTTTCGAGGGAAATTTGGGGTTTTTGGGGGGTTTTGGAAGGGTTGGGGGAGGCGAGAGGGTGAGGGGGGTTTGGGGTTTTCGGGGGAAATTTGGGGTTTTTGGGGTTTTTTTGGGGTTTTTAGGGGGTTTTGGGGGTTTTTAGGGGGTTTTTTAGGGGGGTTTGGGGGTTTTTTTGGGGGGGGGTTTTGGAAGGGGTTGGGGGAGGGGAGAGGGGGGTTTGAGGGGGTTTGGGGTTTTCGGGGGGAAATTTGGGGTTTTCGAGGGAAATTTGGGGTTTTTTTGTGGGGTTTTTGGGAGGGTTGGGGGAAGGGAGAGGGAGAGGGGGGTTTGGGGTTTTCGGGGGAAATTTGGGGTTTTTTAGGGTTTTTTTGGGGGGTTTTTAGGGGGGATTTTTGGGGTTTTTTTTTTGGTGGGGTTTTTGGAAGGGTTGGGGGAGGGGAGCGGTGATGTCAGAAGGGGGAGGGGAAGGGGAGGGGAGAGGGGGGTTTGAGGGGGGTTTGGGATTTTTCGGGGATTTTGGGGAGAAATGGGGGGAAAAAAAATGGGGAAAAGGGGGAAAAAATTTAGGGGGGAATGAGGGAAAATGAGGGGGGGGAAATGGGGAAATAAAAGAGGGAAAAATGAAGGAGAAATTGGGGGGAAATGAAGGAAAAATGGGGTAAAAATGAGGGGAAAACGAAGGAGAAAATGGGGGGAAAATATGAGGAAAAAAGGGGGGAAAATGAAGGAGAAAATGAGGAAAATTAGGGGAAAATTAGAGGGAAAAATGAGGAAAAATGGAAGGAGATAATGGGGGAAAATTAAGGAGAAAATCGGGGGAAAAATGAGGAAAAATGGGGAGAAATAGGGAAAATAAGAGAGAAAAATGAGGAATAAAATGAGGGGGGGATGGGGAATTATTGGGATGGGGAAAGGGAATTAATGGGGGGAATTAATGGGATGAGGAGGGGAAAAAAACGGGGAAAAAATGGAGAAATGCAGGGAGTGAATGGATGGGATGAGGGAAAGAAAAAAAGGGGGAAAAACCGGGAAAAATCGGGAAAAAAATCGGGATGAGGAGAGGAAAAAATGGAGAAAAATCGGGAAAAAAGGAAAAAAAAATCCGGATAAAAGTGAGGAAAAATCGGGATGAGAAGGGGGGAAAAAAACCGGGAAAAAATGGGGAAAAGTCGGAATAAAATGGGAAAAAATCGGGATGAGGAGGAGAAAAAAATCGGGATTAAATGGAAAAAAATCGGGGAAAAAAAAGAAAAAAATCGGGATTAGGAGGGGCGAAAATGGGGGAAAATCGGGATCAAATGGGAATAAACCGGGAAAAAATCGGGAAAAATTGGAAAAATCGTGGAAAAAACCGGGAAAATCGGGAAAAAATAGGGGAAAAAATGGTAAAAAATCGGGATGAGGGAGGGGAAAAATGGGAAAATCGGGATGAGGGTGGGAAAAAAAGGGAAAAATCGGGAAAAAATCGGGATTTTTTTGGGGGGGGGGAATGGAAAAAACTCGGCGGTAAAAGGGTGGAAAAATGGGAAAAAATCGGGATAAAATGGGCAAAAATCGGGATAAAATGGGGAAAAATCGGGATGAGGAGGAGGAAAAATCGGGAGGGAAAAATGGGAAAAAAGAGGGGAAAAAAATGGAGAAATGGGGGAAAAAAAATAAAAAGCGGGATCGTAAAAAGGATGGGAGGGAGGGGAGGGGGGAGGGGGAGGGAAAATCCCAAAAAAAAAACCCCAAAAAAATGGAGAAAAGGGGAAAGGGGGGGGAGGGGAGGGGGAGAAATTCGGGAATTCGGGGCGGAGAATCCGCGGGGAAGGAGCCGGGGGTGAGGAGGAGGAGGAGGAGGAGGAGGAAGGCTGGGAAATGGAGGAGGAGGAGGAGGAGAGGGACGGGGAGGGGAAGGGGGAGGAGGAGGAGGAGGAGGAGGAGGAGCGAGGAAGGCTGGGAAAGGGAGGAGGAGGAGGAAGAGGGAGGAAGAGGAGGGAGAAGAAAGCTGGGAAATGGAGGAGGAGGAGGAGCGAGGAAGGCCGGGAGGGAAGAGGAGGAGGAGGAGGAGGGAGATGAAGGCTGGGAAAGGGAGGAGGAGGAGGACGGAGATGGGGGGAGGAAGAGGAGGAGGAGGAGGAGGAGGAGGGAGAAGAAGGCTGGGAAATGGAGGAAGAGGAGGAGGAAGAGGAGGAGCGAGGAAGGCTGGGAGGAAGAGGAGGAGGAGGAGGAGGGCGATGAAGGCTTAAAAAAAGGAGGAGGGAGAGGGGAGGAAGAGGAGGGAGATGAGGAGGAGGAAGATGAGGAATGAAGGAAGAGGAGGGAGATGAAGGCTGGGAAATGGAGGAGGAGGAGGAGGAGGAAGAGGAGGGGGAGGGGCCCTGGGGGGGGGTTGGGGGAGGGGCGGGGACTCACCTGAGGGGGGGCGATGAGCTGTGGGGGGGAGGGGAAACTGAGTCACACACAGAGAGACCCCAAAATGCCGGAAATTCAGCCCAAAAAAATCCCAGAAATTCACCCCAAAAATCCCCCCGAAAAAAATCCCAGAAATTCACCCAAAAAAAATCCCAGAAATTCACCCAAAAAATCCCCCCAAAAAGTCCCAGAAATTCCCCCCAAAAAATCCCAGAAATTCACCCCAATAAAATCCCAGAAATCCCCCAAAAATCCCCCCCCAAAAATCCCAGAAATTCCCCCCAAAAAAATCCCAGAAATTCACCCCAAAAAAAATCCCAGAAATTCCCCCCAAAAAATCCCAGAAATTCACCCCAATAAAATCCCAGAAATTCCCCCCAAAAAAGTCCAGAAATTCCCCCCAAAAATCCCAGAAATTCACCCCCAAAAAATCCCAGAAGTTCACCCCCAAAAATCCCAGAAATTCCCCCCAAAAATCCCAGAAATTCACCCCCAAAAAATCCCAGAAATTCACCCCAAAATATCCCAGAGATTCCCCCCAAAAAGTCCCAGAAATTCCCCCCAAAAAATCCCAGAAATTCCCCGCAAAAATTCCTCCCAAAAATCCCAGAAATTCCCCCCCAAAATTCCCAGAAATTCCCCCCAAAAAAATCCCAGAAATTCCCCCCCAAAAAATTCCCAGAAATCCCAAAAAAACTTCCCAAAAATTCCCCCTAAAAATGCCAGAAATCCCAAAAAACCAAAACTCAGAAATTCCCCCCAAAATCTTCCCAGAATTCCCCCCAAAAAAATTCCCCCAGGGGAAACTGAGTCACACGGAGAGAGCCCAAAATCCCAGAAATTCCCCCAAAAATCCCAGAAATCCCCCCCCCAAAAATATCCCCAAAATCCCCCCCAAAACAAATCCCAGAAATCCAAAAAAATCCTCTCCAAAAATCCCAAAAATTCCCCACAGAAATCCCAAAAAAAATCCCAGAAATTCCCCCCCAAAACCCCAAATCGCCCCCAAAATATCCCAGAATTTTCCCCCCAAAAATCCCAGAAATCCTCCCCAAAAATTCCCTCAGGGGAAACCGAGTCACACAGAGAGACCCCAAAATCCCAGAAATTCCCAAAAAACCCTCAAAAAACCCCCCCAAAAACCCCAAAACCCCATAAAAAGCCCCAAACCCCAAAGCCCAAAAACCCCAAAATCCCAAACTCCAAAACCCCAAAACTTCCACTCCAAAAAAACCCCCAAAAAAACCTCGAAACCCCCCAAAAATCCCCCCCAAAAACCCCCCAAAAAACCCCAAAACCCCATAAAAAGCCCCAAAATCCCCAAAACCCCATAAAAAGCCCCAAAACCCCAAAATCCCCCAAACCCCAAAAACCCCAAAACCCCAAACTCCAAAACCCCAAAACTCCCAAAACTTCCAACCCAAAACCCCCAAAAAACCCTCAAAAAACCTCAAAACCCCCCCCAAAAATCCCCAAAAAACCCCAAAAAAACCCCCAAAAAAACCCCCAAAACCCCATAAAAAGCCCCAAAACCCCCAAAACCCCATAAACAGCCCCAAAACTGACGCAGGCACTGGGGCTTGGGGTGGCTCCAGCGGCCGCTCTTGGTGCAGTTGCTGCGGGCTGAGCCCCAAACCCCAAAAACCCCAAAACCCCAAAAACCCCAAAAAACCCAAAATTCCCAAATCCAAATTCCCCAATCCTGAACCTCAAATCTCCCAAATCCCCAAACCCCAAAATCCCCAAAATCCCCAAAAACCCCAAAACCCATCACCCCAAAAACCCCAAAATCGTCATAAACCCCACAAAACCTCAATCCCAACCCTAAACCCCAAACCCACAAACCCCAAACCCCCAAAACCCCAAAACCCCAAATCCCAAAACCCCAAAACCTCAAAACCCCAAAAACCCCCAAAACCCCAAACCCCAAAACCCCAAAACCCCAAATCCCAAAACCCCAAAACCTCAAAACCCCAAAAACCCCCAAAACCCCAAACCCCAAAACCCCAAATCCCAAAACCCCAAAACCTCAAAACCCCAAAAACCCCCAAAACCCCAAACTCCAAAACCCCAAAACTTCCACTCCAAAACCCCCCAAAAAAACCAAAAAACCCAAAAAAAACCCTCAAAAAACCCCCAAAAAACCCCCAAAACCCCAAAACCCCATAAAAACACCAAAATCCCTGAAACCTCAAAAACCCCAAACTCCAAAACCCCAAAACTTCCACTCCAAAAAACCCCCAAAAAAACCTCAAAACCCCCCCCAAAAATCCCCAAAAAAACCCCAAAAAACCCCAAAACCCCCAAAACCCCATAAAAAGCCCCAAAACCCCCAAAACCCCATAAACAGCCCCAAAACTGACGCAGGCACTGGGGCTTGGGGTGGCTCCAGCGGCCGCTCTTGGTGCAGTTGCTGCGGGCTGAGCCCCAAACCCCAAAAACCCCAAAACCCCAAAAACCCCAAAAAACCCAAAAACCCCAAAACCCCAAAAACCCCAAACTCCAAAAACCCCAAAAACCCCAAAAACCCCAAAAACCCCAAAACCCCAAATTCCACAGACCCCAAAAACCCCAAAAACTCCAAATCCCAACTGCAGGAACATCACAAGAACCTTCTCAGAAGATCTCAAAACCCCAAATACCCCCCAAAAAAACCCCCAAAAAACCCCAAAAAACCCCAAAACCCCATAAAAAGCCCCAAAATCCCCAAAACCCCATAAACAGCCCCAAAACTGACGCAGGCACTGGGGCTTGGGGTGGCTCCAGCGGCCGCTCTTGGTGCAGTTGCTGCGGGCTGAGCCCCAAACCCCAAAAACCCCAAAACCCCAAAAACCCCAAACCCCAAAACCCCAAAAACCCCAAAAAACCCAAAACCCCCAAACCCCCAAATTCCACAGACCCCAAAAACCCCAAAAACCCCAAAAACCCCAAAACCCCCAAAACCCCAAATTCCACAGACCCCCAAAAACCCCAAAAACCCCAAACTCCAAAAACCCCAAAAACCCCAAAAACCCCAAAAAACCCAAAACCCCAAAAACCCCAAAAAACCCAAAACCCCCAAACCCCCAAATTCCACAGACCCCCAAAAACCCCAAAAACCCCAAACTCCAAAAACCCCAAAAACCCCAAAAACCCCAAAAACCCCAAAAACCCCAAAAACCCCAAAAAACCCAAAACCCCAAAAACCCCAAATTCCACAGACCCCAAAACCCCCAAATCCCAACTGCAGAACATCACAAGAACCTTCTCAGAAGATCTCAAAACCCCAAATACCCCACAAAAAAAAAACCAAAAAAAAACCCCAAAAAACCCAAAAAAACCCCAAAACCCCATAAAAAGCCCCAAAACCCCCAAAACCCCATAAACAGCCCCAAAACTGACGCAGGCACTGGGGCTTGGGGTGGCTCCAGCGGCCGCTCTTGGTGCAGTTGCTGCGGGCGGCGCCCACCAGGCGGAAGCCGGGCTGGCAGGAGAACCTGGCCCAGGTGCCCTCCACGGGGACCCTCTCCATGTCCCCCGCGGCCACCTGCCCGTTCTCCAGGCTCAGGTGGGACTTGGGACACGTCCGCACTGCGGGGACATCGCGGGGGCGGGCGTCAGGGTGGTGGTGGCCCCCAAAATGGACCTTGGGTGGTGGCCCCCAAAATGGACGTTGGGTGGTGGCCCCCAAATCCACGTTGAACTTCAAAATGGGCATTGGACAACCCAAAATGGACGTGGGGTGGTGGCCCCAACGTGGACGTTGGGTGGTGGCCCCAAAATCAACGTTGGTGAACTTCAAAACGGGCATTGGAGAACCCAAAATGGACGTTGGGTGGTGTCCCCAAAATGGACGTGGGGTGGTGGCCCCAAAGTGGACATTGAGATATGGTGGCCCCCAAAGTGGACGTTGGGTGGTGGCCCCAAAATCAACGTTGGTGAACTTCAAAACGGGCATTGGTGAAGCTCAAAGTGGACGTTGGGTGGTGGCCCCCAAAATGGACATTGGTGAACCTCAAAATGGATGTTGGGTGGTGACCCCAAAATGGACGTTGGTGAACCCAAAATGGGCGTTGGGTAGTGGCCCCAAAATGGACGTTGGGTGGTGGCCCCAAAATGGACGTGGGGTGGTGGCCCCAGAGTGGATGTTGAGATATGGTGGCCCCCAAAATGGACATTGGTGAACCCAAAGTGGACGTTGGGTGGTGGCCCCAAAATCGACGTTGGTGAACTTCAAAACGGGCATTGGAGAACCCAAAATGGACGTGGGGTGGTGTCCCCAAAATGGACGTGGGGTGGTGGCCCCAAAGTGGACATTGAGATATGGTGGCCCCCAAAGTGGACGTTGGGTGGTGGCCCCAAAATCAACGTTGGTGAACTTCAAAACGGGCATTGGTGAAGCTCAAAGTGGATGTTGGGTGGTGGCCCCCAAAATGGACATTGGTGAACCTCAAAATGGACGTTGGGTGGTGACCCCAAAATGGACGTTGGTGAACCCAAAATGGGCGTTGGGTAGTGGCCCCAAAATGGACGTTGGGTGGTGGCCCCAAAATGGACGTGGGGTGGTGGCCCCAGAGTGGATGTTGAGATATGGTGGCCCCCAAAATGGACATTGGTGAACCCAAAGTGGACGTTGGGTGGTGGCCCCAAAATCAACGTTGGTGAACTTCAAAACGGGCATTGGTGAACCCAAAGTGGACGTGGGGTGGTGACCCCAAAATGGACGTGGGGTGGTGGCCCCAAAGTGGACATTGAGATATGGTGGCCCCCAAAGTGGACGTTGGGTGGTGGCCCCAAAATCAACGTTGGTGAACTTCAAAACGGGCATTGGTGAAGCTCAAAGTGGACGTTGGGTGGTGGCCCCCAAAATGGACATTGGTGAACCTCAAAATGGACGTTGGGTGGTGACCCCAAAATGGACGTTGGTGAACCCAAAATGGGCGTTGGGTAGTGGCCCCAAAATGGACGTTGGGTGGTGGCCCCAAAATGGACGTGGGGTGGTGGCCCCAGAGTGGATGTTGAGATATGGTGGCCCCCAAAATGGACATTGGTGAACCCAAAGTGGACGTTGGGTGGTGGCCCCAAAATGGACGTTGGGTGGTGGCGTCAGAAATGGGCATTGGTGAACCCCAAAGTGGATGTGAGGTGGTGGCCCCAAAATGGACGTTGAGATATGGTGGCCCCCAAAATGGACATTGGGTGGTGGCCCCCAAAGTGGATGTTGAGATATGGTGGCCCCCAAAACGGACGTTGGGTGGTGGCCCCCAAAATGGCCATTGGTGAACCCCAACGTGGACGTTGGGTGGTGGCCCCAAAATGGATGTTGGGTGGTGGCTTCAAAAATGGGCATTGGTGAACCCAAATTGGATGTGGGTGGTGGCCCCAAAGTGGACGTTGGTGAACCCCAACGTGGACGTTGGGTGGTGGCTTCAAAATGGACGTTGAGATATGGTGGCCCCAAAGTGGATGTGGGGTGGTGGCCCCAAAGTGGTCACCTGGCCGTTCTCCAGGCTCAGGTGGGACTTGGGACACGTCCGCACTGCGGGGACATCGGGGGGGCGGGCGTCAGGGTGGTGGTGACCCCAAAATGGACCTTGGGTGGTGGCTTCAAAATGGGCATTGGAGAACCCAAAATGGACGTTGGGTGGTGGCCCCAAAATGGACGTTGGGTGGTGGCCCCCAAAATCAACATTGGAGAACCCAAAATGGATGTTGGGTGGTGGCCCCAAAATGGACGTTGAGTGGTGGCCCCAAAATCCACATTGGTGAACTTCAAAACGGGCATTGGTGAAGCTCAAAGTGGACGTTGGGTGGTGGCCCCAAAATGGACATTGAGATATGGTGGCCCCCAAAATGGACGTTGGGTGGTGGCTTCAAAATGGGCATTGGAGAACCCAAAATGGATGTGGCATGGTGGCCCCAAAATCAACGTTGGTGAACTTCAAAACGGGCATTGGTGAACCCCAAAGTGGACGTGGGGTGGTGGCCCCAAAGTGGACATTGAGATATGGTGGCCCCCAAAATGGACATTGAGTGGTGGCCCCCAAAATCAACATGGGGTGGTGGCCCCAAAATGGGCATTGGTGGACCCCAGAGTGGTCATCTGGCCGTTCTCCAGGCATGGTCATCATGGTGTTAGCCATGGTCACAGTGATGGGCACCGTGATGGACACGGTGATGGTCAAGTGATGGTCACGGCCATGGTCATGGCCGAGGTGATGGCGATGGTCATGGTGGTCATGGCCGAGGTGATGGCGATGGTCATGGTGGTCATGGTCAAGGTGATGGTGATGGCCAAGGTGATGGTGGCCAAAGTGATGATGATGGTCAAGCTCAGGGTGATGATGGGATGGAGACATTGGTGGGATGGGGACAAGATGAGGACATTGATGGGATGGAGACATGATGGAGACATTGATTGGATGGGAACTTCAATGGGATGGAGACATTGATGGGACGGAGACAAGATGGAGATGGTGGTGGGATGGTGACAATGATGGGATAAGAACCTTGATGGGATGGAGATGGTGGGATGGTGACAAGATGGAGACGTTGATGGGATGGAGACAAGACGGAGACATTGATGCAACGAGGACCTTCATGGGATGGAGACGTTCATGAGTGAGAACCTTCATGGGATGGAGACATTGATGGGATGGAAAGAAGATGGAGATGTTGATGAGATGGTGACATTGATGAGATGTTGACAAGATGGGGACGTTGATGGGACGGTGACATTGATGGAGACATTGATGAGACGAGAACCTTCATGAGATGAAGACGTTCATGGAAGGAGAACCTTCCATGGGATGGAGACGTTGATGGGACGGCGACAAGATGGGGACATCGAGGAGATGAGGACCTTGATGGGATGGGGACAGTGATGGGATGGTGACAAGATGGAGACGTTGATGGGATGGTGACATTGATGGGGACATTGATGGGATGGTGACAACGATGAAGACATCGATGCAACGAGGACCTTCATGAGATGGAGACATTCATGGAACGAGAACCTTCATGGGATGGAGACAATGACGGGATGGTGACAATGATGGAGATGTTGATGAGATGGAGACAAGATGGGGACATCGAGGAGATGAGGACCTTGATGGGATGGGGACGGTGACAATGATGGAGACGTCGATGGGATGGTGACAAGATGGGGACATTGATGGGATGGTGACAAGATGAAGACATTGATGAGATGATGTCAAGATGGAGATGTTGATGGGATGGAGATGTTGATGGGGACATCGAGGAGATGAGGACCTTGATGGGATGGGGACAGTGATGGGATGGTGACATTGATGGGGACATTGACGGGATGGTGACAACGATGAAGACATCGATGAGACAAGAACCTTCCATGGGATGGAGACGTTGGTGGGACGACGACATGGATGGAGACGTTGACGGGGTGGGAACTGCTATGGGGTGAGACGGGACATGAGGGCGAAGGTGACACCTCGGTGGCACTCACGGCAGCGGCTGGGGTGGCCCATGGCCGTCCAGGTGCCGTCGCGCTGGCACTTGCGCACCTTGGGCCCCACGATCTCGCGCTCGGGCCGGCACACGTACTCGATCTCGTAGTCGAAGGGCAGGAACCGGACGCTCTGGACCTCGTCCGGCGTCAGCCCCCGGTAGCGGATCCCCCCGTCCCGCGGAGGGTGGATGATCTGGCAGCCTGGGGACACCAAAAGACTGGAGTTTGGGGGACAAAAAAAAATCGTGGGGTTGGGGGACACAAAAGTTTCGGGGTTGGGGACGGAGTTACGGGGTTGGAGGCTCCATAAAACGTGGGGTTGGCCCCAAAAATGCTAAAATTAGGGTTCTGGACATCGAAAGGATTGGGATGGAGGACACCAAAAAATGTGGGGTTGGGGACACCAAAAATCACGGGATTGACCCGAAAATTTCGGGGTTGGGGATGGAGTTACGGGGTTGGAGGCTCCATAAAACGTGGGGTTGGCCCAGAAAATGCTAAAATTAGGGTTCTGGACATCGAAAGGATTGGGATGGAGGACACCAAAAATGTGGGGTTGGGGATGGAAATTTTGGGGTTGGGGATGGAGTTATGGGGTTGGAGACTCCAAAAAACGTGGGGTTGGGGACGAAAATGTGGGATTTGGGGTTGGGGGACACCAAAAAATGTGGGGTTGGGGACACCAAAAAATTTGGGATCGGCCCCAAAACTTTGGGACTGGGGACACCAAAAATGTTGAGATTGGCCCCAAAACTTTGGGATTGGGGACACGGAAAGATTTGGGACTTGGGGACACCAAAAAATGTGGGATTGGCCCCAAAATGTTGAGATTGGCCCCAAAACTTTGGGATTGGCCCCAAAACGTTGGGATTGGGGACACTGAAAGATTTGGGACTGGGGACACCAAAAAATGTGGGATTGGCCCCAAAATGTTGGGATTGGCCCAAAACTTTGGGATTGGCCCCAAAATGTTGGGATTGGCCCCAAAACTTTGGGATCGGGGACACGGAAAGATTTGGGATTGGGGACACCAAAAAATGTGGGATTGGCCCCAAAATGTTGGGATTGGCCCAAAACTTTGGGATTGGCCCCAAAATGTTGGGATTGGCCCCAAAATGTTGAGATTGGCCCAAAACTTTGGGATTGGGGACACTGAAAGATTTGGGACTTGGGGACACCAAAAGAAGTGGGATTGGCCCCAAAATGTTGAGATTGGCCCAAAACTTTGGGATTGGCCCCAAAACTTTGGGATTGGGGACACGGAAAGATTTGGGACTGGGGACACCAAAAAATGTGGGATTGGCCCCAAAACGTTGGGATTGGCCCCAAAACTTTGGGATTGGGGACACGGAAAGATTTGGGACTTGGGGACACCAAAAAATGTGGGATTGGCCCCAAAACGTTGGGATTGGCCCCAAAACGTTGGGATTGGGGACACTGAAAGATTTGGGACTTGGGGACACCAAAAGAAGTGGGATTGGCCCAAAATGTTGAGATTGGCCCCAAAATGTTGAGATTGGCCCAAAACTTTGGGATTGGCCCCAAAACTTTGGGATTGGGGACACGGAAAGATTTGGGACTTGGGGACACCAAAAAATGTGGGATTGGCCCCAAAACGTTGGGATTGGCCCCAAAACTTTGGGATTGGCCCCAAAACTTTGGGATTGGCCCCAAAATGTTGGGATTGGCCCCAAAACTTTGGGATTGGGGACACTGAAAGATTTGGGACTTGGGGACACCAAAAGAAGTGGGATTGGCCCCAAAATGTTGAGATTGGCCCAAAACTTTGGGATTGGCCCCAAAACTTTGGGATTGGGGACACGGAAAGATTTGGGACTGGGGACACCAAAAAATGTGGGATTGGCCCCAAAACGTTGGGATTGGCCCCAAAACGTTGGGATTGGGGACACGGAAAGATTTGGGACTGGGGACACCAAAAAATGTGGGATTGGCCCCAAAACTTTGGGATTGGCCCCAAAACTTTGGGATTTTCGGTACCTTCGGTGAGGTTGATGTGGACGGCGCCGCGGGCGGAGCTGGGGAGGAGCAGCAGCAGCAGCAGCAGCAGAGGGGACAGAGGGGACAGAGGGGACAGAGGCGGCGGTGGCATCTGGGGACAGGAAAGGGACAAATGTGACAGAAATCCCACAGGGGACACCCCAAAAATGGGGACAAATCCTATAAAAATCCCATTGGGGACACCCCAAAAATGGACAAACCCCAAAAGTGACACTGATCCTATAGGGGACACCCCAAAAGTGACACTGATCCTATAGGGGACACCCCAAAAATAACACAGATCCTATGGGGGAAAAATCCCACAGGGGACACCCCAAAAATGGGGACAAATCCTATTGGGGACACCCCAAAAATGGGTGAAATCCTATAAAAATCCCATTGGGGACACCCCAAAAATGGACAAACCCCAAAAGTGACACAGATCCTATAAGGGAAAAATCCTATAGGGGACACCCCAAATATGGGGACAAATCCTATAAGGGACACCCCAAATATGGGTGAAATCCTATAGGGGACACCCCAAATGTGACACTGATCCTATAAGGGACACCCCAAAAATGGAGACAAATCTTACAAAAATCCTATTGGGGACACCCCAAAAATGGGGCAAACTCCAAAAGTGACACAGATCCTATAGGGGACACCCCAAAAATAACACAGATCCTATGGGGGAAAAAATCCCACAGGGGACACCCCAAAAATGGGGACAAATCCTATTGGGGACACCCCAAAAATGGACAAACCCCAAAAGTGACACTGATCCTATAAGGGAAAAATCCTATAGGGGACACCCCAAAAATGGGGACAAATCCTATAGGGGACACCCCAAAAGTGACACAAATCCCATAAAAATCCTATAAGGGACTCCATTATTATTATTATTATTATTATTATTATTATTATTATTATTATTATTATTATTATTATTATTATTATCAATTAAATTATTAAATTTATTAATGAATTAATTAAAATATATTTATATTATTATTAAATTAAATTATTATTTAAAATCATTATTAAATGAAATTATTAAATTATTATTAAATTTATTATTAAATTCATTAAATTTATATCATTATTAAATTAAATTATTAAATTATTATTAAATTAGTGAACTTATTAAATTATTAAATTTATATTATTATTAAATTATTATTAAATTATTGTTATTAAAATTTATTATTATTAAAAATTGTTATTTAAAAATCCCATTTTCCTCCCCCCGTTTTAATTTGAAATTTCAATTTTAAAATTCAAATTTATTGATAAAAATTAATTAAATTAAATTGAGATTAATTTAGTTTTAAAAATTAAATTTAGTTTTTTTTTTTTTTTTAATTGGAATTTTCCTGGTTTTAAATTTTGGGATTTTGCCCAATTTTTTATTTAATTCTGATTTTATTTCTTTTGAATTGAAAAAAAAAAATTAATGTAATTAATTAATAATTATTAAATGAATTAAATTTTCCCAAATTTTTATTTCCCCTCCTTTAATTAACCAACCCCTAATTAACCCCCAAATCAATTATTAATTATTAAATAAGGAATTAATAATTATTTATTCTAAAATTAATTATTATAAAACAATTAATTATTAGTTAATAAGCAAATATTAAATTGATTTTCCCCAATTTTTAATTTTCATGTCTTTAATTAAGCAACCCCTAATTAACCCCTGAAACAATTAAGAAGTAATTAGGAATTAATTAATAATTATTTAATGTAAATCATTAAATGAAAATTTCTACAACTTTAATTAACCCATACCTAATTAACCCCTAAACCAATTAATCATTAGCAATGATTAATTAATAATTATTAGGCAATTAATTAGTAATTGTAGTTTAATTAATTAATAATTATTAAATAAAATTCAATTTTTCCAATTTGAATTTCCCCTCCCCCACCTCTGCAAACCTTCCCTAATTAATCCTCATTTGCATAATCCTGATTAAACCCTGCTGGGGGGAGGGGTAACAACGTGGCCACACCCCCTTTTGGGCCACGCCCCCAAAAGAGGAAAAACAGTGATAAATTTGGGGGCGGGGCCCAAAATGGAGGGGGCGGGGCCAATATTTGAGGGTAGGAATTGGGGGCGGGGCCTGAAATGTGGGAGGGGCCTCAAAAATTGAGGGTGGGGTCTCAAAATTGGGGGAGGGGGTCTCTAAGAATTGGGGGAGGGGTCCTCCAAACTTGGCCCCTCCCCCTCCAAATTTGGGACCCCAATTATTGAGACCCCGCCCCCAATTTCTGAGATCCCTCCCCCAATTTCTGGGACCCTTCCCCCAATTTTTCAGACCCCTCCCACCATTTTAGCCCCTCCCCCAATTTCTGAGACCCTCCCCCAATATTTGCCCCTCCCCAAATTCTGAGGCCCCTCCCCAAATTCTGAGACCCCTCCCCCATTTTTTGGGACCCCTCCCCCCATTTTAGCCCCTCCCCCAATTATTTCTGAGACCCCTCCCCCAATTTCTGCCCCTCCCCCCACTCTGGGACCCCTCCCCCAATTTCTGTGACCCCTCCCACCATTTTAGCCCCTCCCCCAAATTTTATGAGACCCCACCCCCAATTTCTGAGACCCCTCCCCCCATTCTGAGACCCCTCCCCAATTTCTGCCCCTCCCCCCAACCCCAACCCCCCCCTTTCAATTTTTCCCACCCCTCCCCCACTCCAAACCCCCCCCTCCCCCCCCCCAAATATTCGCGACCCCTCCCCCCCCCCCCACCAAAATCAACCCCAAAATTTGGGGAGGGGGCGTTGGGGGTGGGGGAGGGGCCCTTCCTTACCTTGCCCGATCTTCCCAAAATTCCGGCAAAAAATCCCCAAAAAAAAAAAATCCCAAAACGAGGGGGGGGGGGAGGGGAGGGGATCCCCCTCAAAATTCT
Source organism: Molothrus aeneus (assembly GCF_037042795.1). Taxonomy (NCBI): domain Eukaryota; kingdom Metazoa; phylum Chordata; class Aves; order Passeriformes; family Icteridae; genus Molothrus; species Molothrus aeneus. The sequence continues at coordinate 1,057,582 of NW_027098964.1, read as the reverse complement.
CAAATTTTGGGGTTTTTGGGGGTTTTTTTTGGGGGGGGGGGGGTCCCGTGGATATTCCCACGGGTGGGGGAGGGGCGAGATGCGAAAAAATGCCGGGAAAAAAAAAAAAGAGAGAAATAAATACACGGGAAAAAATTAAATACAAAAATAAATTAAAAATTTGGGGGAGGGGATTTGGGGGTTTTTGGGGGGGTGGGGGAGGGGCCGGGAGGAAATTTTTTGGGGTTTTCCGGCCGAAAATTTGGGGGATTTTGGGGTTTTTTTGGGGGGGTTTCGGAGGCTTTCGGGAGGGGCCTCGGGCTCGGGAATCACCGGCGGGAGGGGCCCGGGGTGGGTGGGGGAGGGGCGGGGAAAAGGGGGCGGGGCCAAGGTGGGGGGAGGGGGGAGTGGGAGGGGAAGGGGGCGGAGACTCCGGGGGGGGCGAAATTTGGGGGAATTTTGGGGTTTTTGGGGGTGAATTTTGGGGAAAATTTTGAATTATGGGGGTTTTGTGGGGGGATTTTTGTGATTTTTTGGGGGGATTTTGAGGGAAATTTGGGATTTTTGGGGGGAAATGTGGGGATTTTGGGGTTTTGGGGGGGAATTCGGGGATTTTGGGGTTAGGGGGCGAAATTTGGGTTTTCAAGGGGAGATTTTGGAGGTTTTGGGGTGGTTTTGGGGGGAAATTTGGGGGTTTTGAAGTTTTGGGGGGGATTTTAGGGGGAATTTTGTGGTTTTGGGGGAAATTTGGGGATTTGGGGGGAATTTTGGGGTTTTTTAAGGGGAAAATTTGGGTTTTTGGGGGGATTTTGGGGGGGAATTGTGAGTTTTGGGGTTTTTGGAGGGAATTTTTTTGGGTTTTGGGGAGTTTTAGGGAAAATTTTGGATTTTTGGGGTTTTTTTAGGGGATTTGGGGTTTTGGGGGGATTTTGAGGGGATTTTGGGGGTTTTTTGGGGGGAAATTTTGGGGTTTTGGGGGCGTTTGGGAGGGGAATTTTGGGATTTTTGGTTGCAATTTTGGAATTTTCAGGGGTTTTGCGGGAGAATATTTTTTATTTTGGGCGATTTGGTGTTTGGGGGAGAATTTTGGGGGATTGGGGCTGAATTTTGGGATTCTGAGGGATTTGAGGGAGAGATTTTTTATTTTGGGGGGATTTGATGGGGGATTTTGGACTTTGGGGGGTATTTTGGGGATTTTGGGGGAATTTTGGGGTTTGGGGGAATTTGGGGGAATTTCGAAGGAAATTTGGGATTTTCAGGGTGATTTGGGGAAATTTTGGGTGGAAATTCGGGATTTTGAGGGGATTCCGGGGCATATTTTGGGATTTGAGGATTTTGGAGAGGAGTTTTTTATTTTGGGGGGAATATTGGGATTTGGGAAGGATTTTGGGGGGGATTTTGGGGGGAAATTTTGAGAATTTGGGGGAAATCTTTGCAATTCGAGGTGATTTGAGGGGGATTTAAGGAATTTTAAGGGGGATTTTTGATTTATCTTGGGAAGATTTGGTCCATTTGAGAGAGATCCCAAAATCCCGCCCCAAATCCCAATTTTTTCTCTCATTCCAACCCCAAAATTCCACCTTTTTTTTTTTGTCATTCCCACCCTAAAATGCCCCCATGGAATTCCCGGGAATCCCAGGAGGGAATTTTGGGATAAATTCAGATTTTTTTTTTTTTTTGGGCGGGATTTTGGAAAAGGAGGAGCGGGAAAAGGCGGGATTTAGGACAAAAAGGAGGGATTTTGGAGAAAAAGGAGGGATTTGGAGAAAAAAAGGAGGGATTTGGAGAAAAAAAAAGGGCGGGATTTGGGAAAAAAGGGCGGGATTTGGGAAAAAAGGGAGAGAGATCCCAAATTCCGGGATTCCGGCAATAAATAATCAAAAGTAATAAAATAAAAATAAATCGGAGTAAATAAAAAGTTGAAATAATTGGAATTATATAAATTAAAAATAAATCAAAGGAATTCAAAATGGCGGCGACGCCCCCGGCCGCCATCTTGAGGGGCGGCGGTGCCATAAAACAAAATGGCGGCACCCACGGGTCTCTTTCTGCTGTTGTTTCGCGCCGAATTTAGAACCAAACCGGGACCAAACCGAGCGTGGCGACTCCGCCGGTACCGATTTCATCGCCAGGACCGATTTGAGCTCCCGGGAAACGACAGGGAGGCGGAAATACGGAGGGAAGGGGAGCCGCCATGTTGTACGGCAAGAGAAAATGGCGGCTCTTCCTCTTCCGGTGTGGGTACTGCGGGTGAACCCAAGTGTGAAATGAGTGCGGGGGGGTTTGGAGATGTGTGAGGGGGTTTAGTGGGGTTTGGGGGAGCTCGAGGGTGCTTTTTCCCCTCTAATTTTGAGTGGTTCCGTCCAACCTCCCCGTGGCTTCACCGCCATCTTGAGGCGCGGCGGTGACGTAAAACAAAATGGCGGCACCCATGAATCCGTTCCGGCTGTTGTTTCTCGCCAAATTTAAAACCAAATCGGGATTTAACCGAGCGCGGAGGCTCCACCGGCACCGATTCCACCCTCGGAACTGATTTGAGCTCCCGGGAAATGAAAGAAAGACGGAAATACGGAGGGAGGAGGGAGCCGCCATGTTGTACGGCAAGAGAAAATGGCGGCTCTTCCTGTTCCGGTGTGGGAACTGAGGGCGAACCCAAGTTTGAAATGAGTGCGGGGGGGTTTGGAGATGTTTGAGGGGGTTTAGTGAGGTTTGGGGGAGCTCGAGGGTGCTTCTCCCCCTCTAATTTTTAATGGTTCCGTCCAATACCCCCCTCCGCCTACCCGTGGCTTCACCGCCATCTTGAGGCGTGGCGCAGCCGTTCAACAAGATGGCGGCACCTCGGCATCATCCCCGGTGCTATTTTGAAGGAGTTTTTACCGCAAATCGCAGCCAAACCGGGCGAAAGGGATCCGATATCTCTGTTTAACTCTCACCACCGATTTAAACCCACCGGGAACCGGGAGAACGGAGGAAAGGTGGGGTTTTATTATACATTATGGGCGCCGCCATTTTGTACGGAAGGAGGAGGCTGAGGGCAACTTCCGGTTCCGTGGGGGAGCGGCCCCTCAGCGGTGGCGGAGCGGGGGGTAAACACAGGCCCGGGGGGGGGCGGGATTTGGGGGAAAATTGGGAATTTTTGGGAAATTCTGAGGAAAATTTGGAATTTTTGGGGTTCGAGGGTCGGGGGGATTAAAGGGGTTTGTGGGGTCGTGGCCGTGGGGGGGTTTGGGGGGTCCGAGGGGGAGTTTTGGGGGATTTTTGTGGGAATTTTGAGGGGAATTTGTGGGAATTTCAGGGATTTATGAGGGAGTTTTGAGGGAATTTGAGGGAATTTGGGGGGAATTTTGAGGAATTTTTGGATTATTGGGGAGATGTGGGGATTTTGGGGGGGTCTGGGGTCTTTGAGGGGATTTTGGGGTCTTTGAGGAGATTTTTGTGGGGAAAATGGGGATTTCCGAGGGAATTTGTGGGAAATTTTGGGATTTCTGAGGGAATTTTGGTGGAATTTTGTGGAATTTTGGGATTATTGGGGGGATTTGGGGATTTTTGTGGAGTTTTGGGGTCTTTGAGGGGATTTTTAAAGGGGATTTTGTGGGAATTTTGAGAATTTTGGAGGGATTTTTGTGGGAAAATTGGGGATTTGTGAGGGAATTTTGTGAGAATTTTGTGGAATTTCAGAATTATTTCGGGAATTTTGGGTATTTTGGGGTCATTTTGGGGATTTTTAAAGGGGATTTTGAGGAAATTTGAGGATTTTTTGGGGGGAATTCTGCGGATTTATGAGGGGAATTTGAGGGAATTTTGTGGGAAAATTGGGGATTTATGAGGGAATTGTGTGGGAATTTGAGGGAATTTTTTGATTTTTTGGGTCACTGAGGGAATTTGAGGAATTTAGGGAATATTTTGTGAGCATTTGGACATAAATTTTGAGGGAATTTTGTGCTAATTTGGGATTTTTTTCTGGAAAATTTTGTGGAATTTTTGGGAATTTGGGTGGAATTTCAACAATTTTGGTGAAATCCTCAGGAATTTACTTCAATTTTTTGAAGATTTTGGCCAAATTTACCCAAATTTTGGGGAAATTCAGACTTTTCCACCAAAAAAAAAAAAAATCCTGGAAAATTTTGATTTTTTTTTTCCTTTTTTTTTTTTTCAGCTCCCCCCGCCCCCACATCCCAAACTCCGAAAAATTCCTAAAAAAATTCCCAAAAAAATTCCCAAAAAAATGGATTGAGGCCCCTCCCCCCCCCCCTTGGATGGCCCCTTGGAATTTGGGGGGATCCCAAAATGGGGGATTCGGAAAATCCCGGGAATCCCCCCAAGGAGGAGGAGGAGGAGGAAGAAGAGGAGGAGGAAGAGCTGGACCCCCGGATCCAGGTGGGAATTTGGGGGAAAACCCCCAAATTTGGGGATTTTTGGGGGATTTTCAGGTGAAAATTTTGATTTTTTGAAGGGAAAATTTTAAAAAATTGGGATTTTGGAGGGGATTGGGGGTGGAAATTTTAATTTTTTTGAGGGAAAATCCATGAAATTTTGGGATTTTGGGGGATTTTTTTTATTGTTTTGGGGGTTTGGGGTGAAAATTTTGGGGTTTTGGAGAAAAAAAATCCCAGAAATTTGGGGATTTTTAGGTAATTTTAGGGTAATTTTGGAGGTTCTTGAGGGATATTTTGGGATTTGGGGGGAATTTTGCAGGAAAATCCCCAAATTCTGGAATTTGGGGGGAATTTTTTGGGGCTTTTGAGGAGAATTTTGGGTAAAATGCCCAAAAATTTGGATTTTGGGGGAGATTTTTTGGTGAGTTTTGGTGATTTTTTTATCCATTTTCCCAATTTTGGGGGTTTTATCCCAAATTTTGGGGTCTTGCCTTTAAATTTTGGAATTTTCAGGGATTTGGGATCGGAAGTTTGGAATTTTTCGGGGTAAATCCCAAAAATTTGGGGAATTTTGGGTCCAAATTTTATAATTTTGGTTGAAATCCCAGAAATTTTGGGATTTTTGGGCCAAATTTGGGGATTTTTTTGCAATTTTGGGGATGATTTTGAGGGAAAATCCCAAGATTCTGGAATTTTTGGGGAATTTTGGGGGGGAATTTTGGGGAAAAAATCCCCAAAAATTTGGAATTTTGGGGCGGATTTTTGCGGATTTTCCCCAAATTTTTGGGATTTTTTTTGGATTTTTCCCCAAAATTTTGGTTTTTTTCCCCACTTTTTAGGATCCCCCAAATTTTAAGAATTCTGGGGGATTTTTTTTTGCCCAATTTTTGAGGTTTTTACCCCAAATTTTTCGGTTGCAGGAGGAGCTGGAGCACCTGAACGAGGCCAACGCTGAAATCAACCGGGGGGAGCTGGAGCTGGACGTGAGTCCCAGTCAATCCCAGTTTGGCCCAGTCAATCCCAGTTTGGCCCAGTCAATCCCAGTTCAATCCCAGTCCATCCCAGTTTGTCCCAGTTCAATCCCAGTCAATCCCAGTTTGGCCCAGTTCGTCCCAGTCCATCCCAGTTCATCCCAGTTTGTCCCAGTTCATCCCAGTTTGTCCCAGTTCGTCCCAGTTCATCCCACTTTGGCCCAGTTTGTCCCAGTCCATCCCAGTCTGTCCCAGTCCATCCCAGTTTGTCCCAGTTCAATCCCAGTTCAATCCCAGTCCGTCCCAGTTTGTCCCAGTTCATCCCAGTTTGTCCCAGTTTGGCCCAGTTCATCCCAGTCAATCCCAGTTTGGCCCAGTTTGTCCCAGTTCATCCCAGTTCATCCCAGTTCAATCCCAGTTCAATCCCAGTCCATCCCAGTCCCGTCCCAGTCCAAACCAGTTCAAACCAGTCCCAAACTGGTTCCCAATCCCAAACCAGTCCATCCCAGTCCAAACCAGCCCCATCCCAGTCCAAACCAGTTCAAACCAGTCCCAAACTGGTTCCCAGTCCCATCCCAGTCCCTCCCAGTCCAAACCAGTCCCAAACTGGTTCCCAGTCCCAAACCAGTCCAAACCAGTTCAAACCAGTTCAAACCAGTCCCATACTGGTTCCCAGTCCCGTCCCAGTTCAAACCAGTCCATCCCAGTCCCAAACTGGTTCCCAGTCCCGTCCCAGTCCCATCCCAGTCCCTCCCAGTCCATCCCAGTCTCAAACTGGTTTTCCCAATCCCAAACCAGTCCCAAACTGGTTCCCAGTCCCATCCCAGTCCCTCCCAGTCCCATCCCAGTCCCATACTGGTTCCCAGTCCCGTCCCAGTCCCTCCCAGTCCATCCCAGTCCCAAACTGGTTTTCCCAGGCCGCCCGTTCCCGCTATCGCCGCATCCTCTCGGACTCGGCCCGCAAGCTGAACTCCCAGGGCTCCCAGCTGGGCGCCTGCATCGAGCGCGCCCGGCCCTACTACGAGGCACGGAGGAGAGCCAAGGAGGTGAAAATGGGGCGAAAAAGGGGGAAAACGGGCAAAAATGGGGAAATGAAAAAAAAAACCACGGAGAAAATCGGTGAAAAAATGGGGAAAATCGGGGGAAAGATGGGGAAAAAATGAAGGAAAAAAAATTGGAGGAAAAACGGGAATTTGGGTCTCAGAGCCATCGCAGCTTCTCCAGCCATTCCAGACCTTCTCCAAACCCCATCCCACCACCCCAAACCCCATCCCACCACCCCAAACCTTCTCCAAACCTTCTCCAACCCATCCTAAACCTTCTCCAAACCCCATCCCACCACCCCAAACCTTCTCCAAACCTTCTCCAACCCATCCCAAACCTTCTCCATCCATCCCAAACCCCATCCCAAACCTTCTCCAAAGCTTCTCCAAACTCCATCCTACCTTCTCCAAACCTTCTCCAAACCTTCTCCAAACCATCCCAAACCTTCTCCAAACCCCGTCCCACCTTCTCCAAACCCCATCCCACCACCCCAAACCTTCTCCAACCATCTCCAAACCCCATCCCACCTTCTCCAGTCCCAGTCCCACCTTCTCCAAACCTTCACCACCTTCTCCAGACCTTCTCCATCCATCCCAAACCCCATCCCACCTTCCCAAACCTTCTCCAAACTTTCTCCAAACCCCATCCCAGCATCCCAAACCGTCTCCAAACCCCATCCCACCTTCTCATAACCCATCCCAAACCTTCTCCAAACCCCATCCCACCATCTCCAAACCCCATCCCACCATCTCCAAACCCCATCCCACCTTCTCATAACCCATCCCAAACCTTCTCCAAACCTTCTCCACCTTCTCCAAACTCCATCTCACCTTCTCCAAACCTTCTCCACCTTCTTTAAACCCCATCCCAAACCTTCTCCAAACTCCATCCCACCTTCTCCAACCCATCCCAAACCTTTTCCAAACTCCATCCCACCTTCTCAAACCCCATCCCACCATCTCCAAACCCCATCCCACCTTCTCCAAACCCCATCCCACCATCTCCAAACCCCATCCCACCATCTCCAAACCCCATCCCACCTTCTCCAAACCCCATCCCACCTTCTCCAAACTCCATCCCACCATCTCCAAACCCCATCCCACCACCAAAGCCACTCCGAGGAGATCCCAACCTGCCCCGTTCGGGTTGTCCCAGGCGCAGCAGGAGACGCAGCGGGCGGCGCTGCGCTACGAGCGCGCGGTGGGCATGCACAACGCGGCGCGCGAGATGGTCTTCGTGGCCGAGCAGGGCATGGGCACCGGCAAGAACCGCCTGGACCCCACCTGGCAGGAGATGCTCAACCACGCCACCAGGAAGGTGGGGAGCCTGGCGGTGGGGGTTGGAGAAGGTCTGGGGTGGGGTTTGGAGGAGGTGGGATGGGGTTTGGAGAAGGTTTGGGGTGGGTTGGAGATGGTGGGATGGGGTTTGGAGAAGGTGGGATGGGGTTTGGAGAAGGTTTGGGATGGGGTCTGGGATGGTGGGATGAGGTTTGGAGAAGGTGGGATGGGGTTTGGAGAAGGTGGGATGGGGTTTGGAGAAGGTTTGGGATGGGTTGGAGATGGTGGGATGGGGTTTGGAGAGGGTTTGGGATGGGTTGGAAGAGGTGGGATGGGGTTTGGAGAAGGTTTGGGATGGGGTCTGGGATGGTGGGATGAGGTTTGGAGAAGGTGGGATGGGGTTTGCAGAAGGTGGGATGGGGTTTGGAGAAGGTTTGGGATGGGTTGGAGATGGTGGGATGGGGTTTGGAGAGGGTTTGGGATGGGTTGGAAGAGGTGGGATGGGGTTTGGAGAAGGTGGGATGGGGTTTGCAATGGGTTGGAGAAGGTTTGGAGAAGGTGAAATGGAGTTTGGAGAAGGTGGGACGGGGTTTGGAGAAGGTTTGGGATGGGTTGGAGAAGGTTTGGGATGGGGTCTGGGATGGTGGGATGAGGTTTGGAGAAGGTGGGATGGGGTTTGGAGAAGGTTTGGGATGGGTTGGAAGAAGTGGGATGGGGTTTGGGATGGGTTGGAGAAGGTTTGGAGAAGGTGGGAATGGGTTATGAGAAAGTGGGATGGGGTTCAGAGAAGGTTTGGAGAAGGTGGGATGGGGTTTGGAAGAGGTGGAATGAGGTTTTGAGAAGGTTTGGGATGGGTTGGAGAAGGTTTGGGATGGGGTTTTCAGAAGGTTTGGGATGGTTTGGAGAGGGTGGGATGGGGTCTGGAAGAGGTGGAATGAGGTTTTGAGAAGGTTTGGGATGGGGTTTGGAGAAGGTTTGGGATGGTTTGGAGAGGGTGGGATGGGGCCTGGAATGGACGGAGAAGGTTTGGGATGGGTTGGAGAAGGTGCAGCGAGGTTTGGAGAAGCTGGGATGGGGTTTAGGATGGGTTGGGGAAGGTTTGGAGAAGGTGGAACAAGGTTTGGAGAAGATCTGACGAGGTTTGGAGAAGGTCGGAGTTTGGAGAAGGTTTGGAGAAGGTGGGATGGGGCTTTGAGAAGGTTGAATGGGCTTTGGAATGGTTGGAGAAGGTTTGGGATGGGTTTGGGGTGGTTGGAGGAGATCTGGGATGGCTTGGAGAAGGTTTGGAGAAGGTTTGGAGAAATTTTGGAGAAGGTTTGGGATGGGGTTTGGAGAAGGTTTGGGATGGGGTTTGGAGAAGGTTTGGGATGGGGTTTGGGATGGTTTGGGATGGGGTTTGGAGAAGACCCAGAAGCCCCAAATTTTGGCCGTTGCCGCTGAACGACGTGGAGCAGGGCTGCCAGAGTCTCCCAAAATGCCCCAAATTTCACCTTTTTTGGCTCATTTTCTCCATTTTCCACCAATTTTTGGGGGGGATTTCCTCAATTCCCAGGATTTCCTCCATTCCCACCCCCAAATCCCAACAAATCTTGGGTCATTTTCCGCCATTTTTTCCCCGTTTCTTCGCCGTTTTTCTCCATTTTTGGCCATTTTTGAACATTTTTCACCCAGTTTTTTGGGGATTTCCTCAATTCCCAACAAATTTTCCCAAGATTTCCTCCATTCCCAACCCCCAAATCCCAACAAATCTTGGGTCATTTTCCGCCATTTTCTCCCCGTTTCTTCGCCGTTTTTCTCCATTTTTTCCCCATTTCTTCGCCGTTTTTCTCCATTTTTGGCCATTTTTGAACATTTTTCACCCAGTTTTTTGGGGATTTCCTCAATTCCCAACAAATTTTCCCAAGATTTCCTCCATTCCCAACCCCCAAATCCCAACAAATCTTGGGTCATTTTTCACCATTTTCTCGCTGTTTCTTTGCCGTTTTTCTCCATTTTTTCCCCATTTCTTCGCCGTTTTTCTCCATTTTTGGCCATTTTTGAACATTTTTCACCCAGTTTTTTGGGGATTTCCTCAATTCCCAACAAATTTTCCCAAGATTTCCTCCATTCCCAACCCCCAAATCCCAACAAATCTTGGGTCATTTTCCGCCATTTTCTCCCCGTTTCTTCGCCGTTTTTCTCCATTTTTTCCCCATTTCTTCGCCGTTTTTCTCCATTTTTGGCCATTTTTGAACATTTTTCACCCAGTTTTTTGGGGATTTCCTCAATTCCCAACAAATTTTCCCAAGATTTCCTCCATTCCCAACCCCCAAATCCCAACAAATCTTGGGTCATTTTTCACCATTTTCTCGCTGTTTCTTTGCCGTTTTTCTCCATTTTTTCCCCATTTCTTCGCCGTTTTTCTCCATTTTTGGCCATTTTTGAACATTTTTCACCCAGTTTTTTGGGGATTTCCTCAATTCCCAACAAATTTTCCCAAGATTTCCTCCATTCCCAACCCCCAAATCCCAACAAATCTTGGGTCATTTTCCGCCATTTTCTCCCCGTTTCTTCGCCGTTTTTCTCCAATTTTTCCCCATTTCTTCGCCGTTTTTCTCCATTTTTGGCCATTTTTGAACATTTTTCACCCAGTTTTTTGGGGATTTCCTCAATTCCCAACAAATTTTCCCAAGATTTCCTCCATTCCCAACCCCCAAATCCCAACAAATCTTGGGTCATTTTCCGCCATTTTTTCCCCGTTTCTTCGCCGTTTTTCTCCATTTTCTCCCCGTTTCTTCCCCGTTTTTCTCCGTTTTTCCGCCGTTTCCCGCCCGATTTCCGCGGGGTTTTTTCGGGATTTGCCCTTCCCGACGGGAATTCCCCGTTTTGGGCTCCCTGCAGGTGAACGAGGCGGAGCAGGAGCGGCTCTGGAGCGAGCGGGAGCACCAGCGCGTGACGCGGCTCTGCCAGGAGGCCGAGGCCGAGGTGCAGCGGCTGCAGAAATCCCTGAGGCGCGACATCGCCCGCAGCCGGCCCTACTTCGAGCTCAAGGCCCAGTTCAACCTCCGGCTGGAGGTACTGGGAGCACTGGGATATACTGGGAGGGACTGGGAGGGACTGGGAGGGTCATTGTGTTACTGGGAGAAGGATTGGAGGGGATACTGGGAGCACTGGGAGCACTGGGAGCCAGCCCTACTTCGAGCTCAAGGCCCAGTTCAACCTCCGGCTGGAGGTACTGGGAGCACTGGGATATACTGGGAGGGACTGGGAGGGACTGGGAGGGACTGGGAGGGATTGGGAGCGGAGCTGGGTTTAACTGGGAGCACTGGGAGAAGGATTGGAGGGCACTGGGAGGGACTGGGAGCACTGGGAGCACTGGCAGCCGGCCGTACTTCGAGCTCAAGGCCCAGTTCAACCTCCGGCTGGAGGTACTGGGAGCACTGGGAGGGACTGGGAGGGACTGGGAGAAGGATTGGAGTGGATACTGGGGATACTGGGAGCACTGGGAGGGACTGGGAGCACTGGGAGCCGGCCCTACTTCGAGCTCAAGGCCCAGTTCAACCTCCGGCTGGAGGTACTGGGAGCACTGGGATATACTGGGAGGGACTGGGAGGGACTGGGAGGGATTGGGAGCGGAGCTGGGTTTAACTGGGAGCACTGGGAGAAGGATTGGAGGGCACTGGGAGGGACTGGGAGCACTGGGATAAACTGGGAGGGACTGGGAGAAGGATTGGAGTGGATACTGGGGATACTGGGAGGGACTGGGATGAACTGGGAGGGACTGGGAGGGACTGGGAGCACTGGGAGCCGGCCCTACTTCAAGATCAAGGCCCAGTTCAACCTCAGGCTGGAGGTACTGGGAGCACTGGGAGGGACTGGGATGGACTGGGAGGGACTGGGAGGGACTGGGATAAACTGGGAGGCACTGGGAGGGACTGGGATGGACTGGGATGAACTGAGAGGCACTGGGGCCATTTAAAAACGGATTTTAACCAAATTTCCACTGATTTCCACCAAATTTTCACCGATTTCCACCCAGATTTTTGGGATTTTCAGGAATTTTTAGGAACTTCTCAGAATTCCAAGGAACTTTTATGGATCCTTACCAATTTTTTGGGGGGAAAAAAAAATCCCAATTTTTGACGTATTTACACCATTTTTTGACGTATTTTCGTCAAATTTTCACCAATTTCCACCAAATTTTCACTGATTTTCAGGAATTTTTAGAAACTTCTCAGAATTCCAAGGAACTTTTATGGATCCTTAGCAATTTTTTGGGGGGGAAAAAAATCCCAATTTTTGACGTATTTTCCCCATTTTTTGACGTATTTTCGTCAAATTTTCACCAATTTCCACCAAATTTTCACTGATTTTCAGGAATTTTTAGAAACTTCTCAGAATTCCAAGGAACTTTTATGGATCCTTACCAATTTTTTTGGGGGGAAAAAAATCCCAAATTTTTGACGTATTTTCCCCATTTTTTGACGTATTTTCGTCAAATTTTCACCAATTTCCACCAAATTTTCACTGATTTTCAGGAATTTTTAGAAACTTCTCAGAATTCCAAGGAACTTTTATGGATCCTTACCAGTTTTTTGGGGGGGGAAAAATCCCAATTTTTGACGTATTTTCCCCATTTTTTGACGTATTTTTGTCAAATTTTCACCGATTTTCCCGGAATTTTTTGCATTTTTTGGGATTTTTTTTGGGAATTTTCACGGATCCCCCTCTTTTCCAGGAGCACAAATCCCGGGTGACCTCGCTGGAGTCGGCCGTGGCCCAGGCCAAGCTCCGCTACTCGGTGGCCCTGAGGAACCTGGAGCAGATCAGCGAGGAGATCCACGCCCGGCGGTTCCAGAGGATCCTCCGGAAAAAAAACGTCCGGGAAAACCCCCTGGGCGCCGAGGGCGGCGCCGGGAACCCCGAAATGCCCGGAATTCCCGGGGAAATCCACGGAATTCCCGGAGAAACGCCCCGAAAAATTCCCGGAATTCCAAGAGAAACTCCTGAAAGTTCCGGGATTCCGAGAGAAGATCCCCGAGTTCCCGGAGGAAACGGCGAAATTGCGAGAGAAACTCCTGAAATTCCCGGAATTCCTGGAGAAATCCGTGGAATTCCGAGAGAAAACCACAGAATTCCTGGAGGAATTCCCGGAGAAATTCCTGGAGGAATTCCCGGAGAAATTCCCGGAATTCCGAGAGAAAACCACAGAATTCCTGGAGGAATTTCTGGAATTCCTGGGGAAAACCCTGGAATTCCCAGAATTCCTGGAGAAATTCCCGGAATTCCAAGAGAAAATCTCAGAATTCCCAACGAAATCCCAGCTGGAATGGGCGGAATTCCAAGAGAAATTCCTGGAATTCCAAGGGAAAACCTCGGAATTCCAAGAGAAAACCCTGGAAATTTCAGCTCAGTCCCATCGGGAACGTTCGGAATTCCTGGAATTTCGTCCAGAATTCCAAGAGAAAATCCCGAAAATCCCTTGGAAAATTCCATGGAAAATCCCGGAAATTTCAGCTCAATCCCGTCAGGAACGTTCAGAATTCCCGGGATCCCGCAGGAAATTCCCGGAATTCCAAGAGAAAATCCCGAAAATCCCACGGAAAATCCCGGAAATTTCAGCTCAACCACATCGGGAACGTTCCGGATTCCTGGAATTTCGTCCGAAATTCCAAGAGAAAATCCGGAAAATCCCGGAAATTTCGGCTCAATCCCGTCGGGACCGTTCCGGATTCCCGGGATCCCGCAGGAAATTCCCGGGATCCCTCGGGAATTGTCGGCGTCCGGGGATTCGCTGTCGCTGCTGAGCCTGCAGACGATCGCCTCGGACCTGCAGAAATTCGATTCCGTGGAACATTTGTCGGGAATTCCGGGCATTTCGGGAACGCCGGACGCGCTGAGCCTGCACAGCGAGGAGCTGGGGGCGGAGCCCGGGAGCAGCTCCCGGCACCATCGGAGCCTCAGCCTCTGACGGGGGGGAAAAAAATCCGGGAAAAAAAAATCCGGGAGAAAAAAAATCCGGGGAAAAAAAAATCCGGGAAAAAAAAAGTCAGGAATTCCTGAGGGGAGAGAGAGCGCGGGGGATTCTGGAGGATTTGGGATGGGGGGGGGAAGCGATGGAGAGATCCCAGAAATTCCGAGGGAATTCCGAGAAATCCCATGGAAAGTCCGTGAAATCCCAAGGAAATTCCAAAAAAAAAAAAATCCCGCGAAATTCCAAGGAAATTCCAGGAAATTGCATAAGATTCCAAGAAATCCCAAGGAAATTCCATGAAATTCCAACAAATCCTGTGGAAATTCCAAGGAATTTCCCGTGGAAATTCCAAGGAAATTCCCTGGAAAGTCCAAGAAATACCAAGGAAATCCCAAACAAATCCCGTGGAAATTCCAAGGAAATTCCATGAAATTCACATGGAAATTGTGTAAAATTCCCCAAAAAAATCCTGTGGAAATTCCAGGAAATCCCAAGGAAATTCCGTGAAATTCCCAAAAAAAAGCCTGTGGAAATTCCAAGAAATCCCCTGGAAATTCCAAGGAAATGGCATAAAATTCCCAAAAAAAGTCCTGTGGAATTTCCAAGAAATCCTGTGGAAATTGCCATGAAATCCCAATAGAAATTCCAAGAAATTCCAAGGAAATTGCAGGAAATAATCCCAAGGAAATTCCAAGAAATCCCAAGGAAAGTCCAAGAAATTCCATGGAAATTCCAGGAAATTCCAAGGAAATTGCATAAATTCCAAAAAATCCTGTGGAAATCCTAAAAAATTCCAGGCAAATCTCAGGAAATTCCAAGGGAATCCCAAAAAGTCCAAGAAATCCCACAAAATTCCAAGGAAATTCCATAAAATTCTGAGAAAATCCCAAGAAATCCTAAAAAGTCCCAAGGAAATCCTGAAAAATCCCAAGGAAATCCCACAAAATTCCAAGGAAATCCCTTAAAATTCCAAGAAATCCCAAAAACCCCAAAGATCCCAAGAAATTCTCCAAAATTCCAAGGAAATCCTGAAATATTCCAAAAAATTCCAAGGGAATCCTTCAGAATTCCAGGGAAATCCCATAAAATCCCAAGAAAGCCCCAAAATCCTGAGAAATCCCAAAAATTTCCAAGGAAATCCCCAAAATTCCACAGAAATCCCTTGAAATTCCAAGGAAATCTGGGAAATTCCCAAGAAATCCTCAAAATATTCCAAGGAAACCCAGAAAAATTCCAGAAAGTCCCCAAAAAATCCAAGGAGACCCCAAAAATAATAAATCAGGAAATCCAGAAAATCCCAAAATATTCCAGGAAATCCCAAGGAAATCTGGAAAAATCCCAAAAATCCAAAGAAATCCCAAGGAAATCTGGAAAAATCCCAAAAATCCAAAGAAATCCCAAGGAAATCCCAAAATACTCCAAGAAATCCCCAAAAATTCCAAGGGAATCCCATAAAATCCTGAAAAATCCCAAATTGTCCCAAAAAATCCCAAGGAATTCCCAAAATTTGAGGAAATCCCACAAAATTCCAAGGAAATCCCAAAACATTTCAAAAAATCCCCAAGAAAATCCCGAAAATCCCCAAAAAATCCCCCAAAATCCTCATGAAATCCCAAAATATTCCTGAAAAATTCCCAAAATTCCTGAAAAATTCCCATGGAATCCCAAAAATTCCTGAGAAAGTCCCCAAAAATTCCAAAAAATCCTCAGGAAATTCCAGAAATTACCAAAAAAATCCCCAAAAATTCCCCCAAAATCCCAGAAAATTCATGGGAAGAATTTTGGGAATAAATCCCTGGAATTTTGGGGGATTTTGGGAATAAACCCCTGGAATTTTGGGGGATTTTGGGAATAAATCCCAGGAGTTTAGGGTTTAAATCCTTGAAATTTTGGGGATTTTTTGGGAATAAATCCCCAAAATTTGAGATTTTTGGGGATTAAACCTCTGAAATTTGGGATTTTTTTGGGTCTAAATCCCCAAAATTTTGGATTTTTTGGGACTAAATCCCCAAAATTTGGGACAATCCCTGGAATTTAAGGAATAAATCCTTGAAATTTGGGGGATTTGGGGTTAAATCCCCGAAATTTGGGATTTTTTGGGAATTAACCCCTGGAATTTCTGGAATTTTGGGACTAAACCCCCAAAATTTGGGATTTTTTTGGGACGAAATCCCCAAAATTTGAGATTTTTAGGGGTTAAATCCCAGGAATTTTGGGTTTAAATCCCTGAAAATTGGGATTTTTTGGGACTTCACCCCAGAAATTTGGGATTTTTTTGGGACTAAACCCCCAAAATTTGGGATTTTTTGGGAATTCACCCCTGGAATTTGTGGAATTTTGGGACTAAACCCTCAAAATTTGGGATTTTTTTTGGGACTTCACCCCTGAAATTTGGGATTTTTTTGGGACTAAACCCCAAAATTTGAGGATTTGAAGAATCCCAGCCCCAAAATCCCAATTTTCCCCCCAGAATTCCCAACTTTTTTGGGGGAAAATTCCCCTTTTCCCACCCAAAACGGCGCCAGGAGCCCAATTGCACTAAAGGGGGGGTCGGGAATTTTTGGGAATTTTTGGGAATTTTGGGAATTTTTGGGAATTTCGGAATTTTTAGGGGGGGGCTGTGATGAGAACCCCCCAGTTCGAGGCAGCCCTGGGAATTTCCCATCCCAAAAATCCCAAAAAATTCCCAAAAATTCCCCAAAATTCCTCCAGGAATTCCAGGAAAATTCAGGAATTTGGGAATTTCAGGGAGGGGGGAAAAAATCCTGGATAAAAAATGTTGATATCAATAAAATTCCTTGTTGTAATTTCTGCTTTTCCAAGTTTTTTTTGTATCCTCATCCATGAATTTTTTGGGGATTTTTCTCTCTTTTTTTTGGGATTATTTCCCTTTTTTTGGGATTTTTCTCCCTTTTTTTGGGATTATTTCCCCCCTTTTTTTGGGATTATTTCCCCCCTTTTTTGGGGGATTATTTCCCCCCTTTTTTGGGATTATTTCCCCCTTTTTTTGGGGATTTTTCCCCTTTTTTTGGGATTTTTCCCCCCATTTTTTTTATTATTCCCCCCCCTTTTTTTGGGGATTTTTTCCCCTTTTTTGATATTATTTCCCTTTTTTGGGGGGGATTTTTCTCCCTTTTTTTGGGATTATTTCCCCATTTTTGGGGGGATTATTTCCCCCCTTTTTTGGGATTATTTCCCTTTTTTTGGGGGATTTTTTCCCCTTTTTTTGGGATTTTTTGCCCCCTTTTTTGGGAATTTTTAGGGTTTTTTCCACGCTTATTTTTGGGAATTTTCCCTTTTTTTTTGGATGAGTTTTATCTCAATTTTTTCTGCTCAATCCTAAATATTTTTTCCCCGGGAAATTATCCAAAAAAATGGGAAAAATCCCCCAAAAAACCCCCAGGAAATGTCTCTGATAAAAATGGGGAAAATCCCTAAAAAATCAGGAAAAATGACGAAAAAATAGGGAAAATTCTTCCTAAAAAATGGGGGGAAGTTCCCCCAAAAAAGGTGGAAAAATCCCCGAAAAAAGAAGAAAATTCTCCCCAAAAAATGGGGAAAAATCCCCCCAAAAGGTGGGAAAAACCAGAAAAAAAACCCAGGAAAATTCCCCAAAACATTGGGAAAAAATCCCCCAAAAAAGGTTGAAAAAACCCCAAAAAATCTGGGAATCCACCCCAAAAAAGGGAAAATTCTCCACAAAAAAATGGGGAAAAAATCCCCCCCAAAAAGGTGGAAAAAGCCCAGAAAATTCAGGAAAATCCCTCAAAAAATACGGAAAAAATCCACCCAAAAATTGGAAAATTCCCCCCAAAAATGAGGGGAAAAATCTCCAAAAAAAGGTGGAAAAATCCCCCAAATATGGGAACATTTTCCCCCACAAAAATAGGGAAAAAATGAAAAAAAAAAGGGGAAAATCTCCTAAAAAAGGTGAAAAAAAACCCTGGAAAATTCCCATAAAAAATTGAAAAAAAATCCTCCCAAAATTGGAAAAAAAAAAACCCAAAAAAAAGGTGGAAAAAAATCCCAAAAAAGGGAAAATTCCCCCCCAAAAATGGGGAAAAATTCCCCAAAAAAGGTGAAAAAATCCCCCAAAAATAGGAGCAATTTCCACCCCAAAAATAGGGAAAAAATGCAAAAAATGGGGGAAAATCCCTCAAAAAAGGTGAAAAAAACCCTGGAAAATTCCCATAAAAAATTGGTAAAAATCCTCCCAAAATGGGAAAAATTCCCCAAAAAAAGATGGAAAAAAACCCCAAAAATGGAAAATTCCCCCCAAAAAAATGGAAAAAAATTCCCCAAAAAATGGAAAAAAATCCCCAAAGAAATTGGGGAAAACCCCACAAAAATTTGGAATATCCACCCAAAAATTCCATTCTTTTTCCACATTTCCCAAACTTCCCTTTATTTTTCCATATTTATTTCACATTTTCCTTTTTTTTCCTTTATTTTCCTTTATTTTTTCCATTCTTTTCCAACATTTTCCCCAATATTTTCCCACGTTTTCCCAACATTTTCCACATTTTCCCAACATTTTCCACATTTCCCAAATTTTCCAAAATTTTCCCACATTTTCCCACATTTTTCCATCATTTTCCTTTATTTTTTTCCATCGTTTTCCAACATTTTTCCAACATTTTCCCCAACATTTTCCCACATTTCCCAAATTTTCCCCCATTTTCCCAAATATTTTCCTTTATTTCCCCATCTTTTTCCAACATTTTTCCAACATTTTCCATAAATTCCCATCATTTCCCATAAATTTACATTTTTCATAAATTTCCATAAATTTGCATAAATTTCCATAAATTTCCATAAATTCCATAAATTTCCCCAATTTCCCCAACGTTGACTCTTGGCTTGACCAACCCCAGTTGGGCACTGGGAGCACTGGGAATGCTGGGAATTCCCCCTCCAGTCATTAATTAGCCAATTAATCATCCCCTAATTAATTAGAGATCGTTAATTAGCCATGGGAATTCAATGGGATCAAGTCAAGGTGGAGTCTTGGCTTGGCCAATCCCAGTTGGGCACTGGGAGCACTGGGAATGATGGGAACCATGGAATGATGGGAATTCCTCATGTCCCCACTTAATTAATGAATGAAATCGCCCCTAATTAATTAGAGATCGTTAATTAGCCATGGGAATTCAATGGGACCAAGGCAAGGTTGAGTCTTGGGTTGGCCAAGCCCAGTTGGGCACTGGGAGCACTGGGAATGATGGGAACCATGGAATGATGGGAATTCCCAATATTCGCACTTAATTAATGAATTAAATCATCCCTAATTAATTAGAGATCGTTAATTAGCCATGGGAATTCAATGGGACCCAGCCAAGGTGTAGTCTTGGGTTGGCCAATCCCAGTTGGGCACTGGGAGCACTGGGAATGATGGGAACCCACCAGAACCATGGAATGATGGGAATTCCCAATATTCGCACTTAATTAATGAATGAAATCATCCCTAATTAATTAGAGATCGTTAATTAGCCATGGGAATGAGTTGGGACCAAGCCAAGGTTGGGTGTTGGGTTGGCCAATCCCAGTTGGGCACTGGGAATGATGGGAACCATGGAATGATGGGAACTCCTCATGTCCCCACTTAATTAATGAATGAAATAATCTCTAATTAATTAGAGATCATTAATTAGCCATCGAATTTGAATGGGAATTCAATGGGACCCAGCCAAGGTGGAGTCTTGGGTTGGCCAGTCCCAGTTGGGCACTGGGAGCACTGGGAATGAGGGGAACCAACCGGAACCATGGAATGATGGGAATTCCCAATGTTCCCACTTAATTAATGAGTTAAATCACCCCTAATTAATTAGAGATCATTAATTAGCCATCGAATTTGAATGGGAATTCAATGGGATCAAGTCAAGGTGGAGTCTTGGCTTGGCCAATCCCAGTTGGGCACTGGGAGCACTGGGAATGACGGGAACCAACCGGAACCATGGAATGATGGGAACTCCCAATGTTCCCACCTAATTAACGGATGAATTCACCCCTAATTAATTACAAATCATTAATTAGCCATCGAATTTGAATGGGAATTCAATGGGACCAAGCCAATGCTGGGTCCTGGCTTGGCCAATCCCAGTTGGGCACTGGGAGCGCTGGGACCCCCCCAGCACCGTGAGCCTCCCCCATCTCCCCCCACCCCCATCCCTCTTTTAATGACCGACCCCTCATTAACCCCCTCCCTTTAATTACCCACCGGGAACCCCGGGAACGCCCGGCCCGGCAACGCCAGCGCCCAGGGCAGCTCCAGCGGCGCCGGCACGGCCGAGGAGCCCGGGAACGCCGGGAAGGAGGAGGAGGAAGAGGAAGAGGAGAAGTTGGAAGAAGACGAGAAGGACGAGGAAGACGAGAAGGACGAGGAGGACGAGGCGGCGGCGGCGGCGGCGGCTTTGCCGTGGGTGCGGCGGTGCCGGTTGAGGTGCGAGCTGCGGCTGAAGCGCTTCCCGCACTCGCCGCACCCGTAGGGCTTCTCGCCGGTGTGGACGCGCCGGTGGATGGTGAGCTCGGAGCGCTGGATGAAGCTCTTGCCGCACTCGGAGCACTGGAAGGGTTTCTCGCCCAGGTGGATCCGCTGGTGCTTGATGAGGTTGGAGGAGACGCTGAAGCGCTTCCCGCACTCGCGGCACTCGTAGGGTTTCTCGCCCGTGTGCATGCGCCGGTGCTTGGTCAGGTCGGATTTCTGGATGAAGCCCTTGGCGCAGTCCTGGCACTTGTAGGGTTTCTCGCCCAGGTGCGTGCGCCGGTGCTTGATCAGGTTGGAGCGGACGCCGAAGCTTTTGCCGCACTCGGGGCACTCGTAGGGTTTCTCGCCCGTGTGCGTCCGCCGGTGCTTGGCCAGCGCTGAGTTCTGCCCGAAGCTTTTGCCGCACTCGGGGCACTCCAAGCCCCTCTCGCCCGTTTGGGTGCCCTGATCCTTCAAACTCGACGCCGAATTCGCCCCCGGTCCGAAATCCGAACTTTTCCCCCCGCACTCCTCGCATTTCTCCTCCCCCGAAATCCGACTCCGCGGCTTTTCCGGCCTTTTCCCCGCTCTTTTCCCCTCGTTCCCGCCGCATTCCCGGCACGGCTCCCGGTGAACTTTCCGGTGCCGCTCCAAGTGGGAGCTTTGGGAGAAGCTCTTGCCGCAGCTGGCGCACCGGAACGGTTTCTCCCCCATGTGGATCCGCCGGTGCCGATCCAAGTGGGAGCTCCAGGAAAAGCTTTTCCCGCATTCCCGGCACTCGTAGGCTTTGCCGGCGCCGCCGCCGCCGTGACCGCGCCGATGCTGCGCCAGCGCCGCCGCCGCGCCGAACCCCTTCCCGCATTCCCCGCACTTGTGAGGTTTCTCCGCCGCTTCCCGGTGGCTTTTTGGGGCGTTTTTGGCGTTTTTAGGCATCCCCGGCTCCGCCGGTTCCGCCCCGCACTCCTCGCACCGCCCGCCCGATCCCGATCCCGCCGCGGCCGCCGCGTGGGTCCGGCGATGCCGATCCAAGTGGGAGCTCCAAGAAAAGCTCTTCCCGCACTCGGGGCACTCGTAGGGTTTCTCTCCGGTGTGGATGCGCCGGTGCCGCTCCAGGTGGGAATTCCAGTTGAACCCCTTGCCGCAGTCGCCGCATTTGTAGGGTTTCTCCTCCGCGTGAACCTTCTGGTGCTTCACCAAGCCCGAGCTCGCCGGGAAGCTCTTGCCGCACACCCCGCAGCGGCACGGCGCCGCGCCGGCGTGGACGCGCCGGTGCTGGATGAACGCCGAGCCCACGCTGAAGGATTTCCCGCAGTCGGGGCACCTGTAGGGGTCTTGGCCGCCGTGGCGCCGCCGGTGCGTCACCAAGCTCGAGCTCAGCCTGAAGCTCTTCCCGCACTCCGGGCATTTGTGGGATCGCTCGGCCCCGCGCCGGCGTTTCGGCAAAACCCCCAAAGCTTTGCCGCAGTCGTGGCACCGCAGCTGCCGCGCCTGGAGCTTCGGCCTCAGCTTCCCGCGCCGCTTTCCCGGCGATTTTTGGGGTTGGGGTTTTGGGGTTTCCGGAGGGATCGGGGGCGATTTGGGGTTCGGCGGCGCCGGCGCCGGTGCCGGCGGCGTTCCGGGCGTTTCGGGTCTTTCCGGAGCGTTGGGTGGAGGATCTTCGTCGTCGTCGTCGTCGTTGTCGCTCGGCGAGGCCGGGGCGGCGTCTGGAGAGAGGCGGGCAGAAAAGGTTTCGGGTTTTTGGGGAGTTTTTGGGGTTTTTGGGAGTTTGGGGTCTTGGAGAGGCCTTGGGGGTCTTTGGGGTTTTGGGGGTTTTTGAGTGGGTTTTGGTGTCTTGGGGGCGTTTTGGGGGTTTTTGGGGGATTTGGGGGTTTTGGGGGATTTGGGGCTTCTGGGGTCTTGGAGGAGTTTTTGGGACTCTTGGGGGTCTTTGGGATTTTGGGGGGTTTGGGGCTTTTTGGGGGTCTTTGGGTTTTTGGGGGGATTTGGAGGGTTTGGGGTCTTGGAGGAGTTTTTGGGACTCTTGGGGGTTTTGGGGTCTTGGAAGAGTTTTTGGGACTCTTGGGGGTCTTTGGGATTTTGGGGTCTTGGAGGAACTTTGGGGTTTTTGGGGGTTTTGGGGGGGATTTGGGGGTTTTGGGGGATTTGGGGATTTTGGGGTCTTGGAGGAGTTTTTGGGGCTCTTGGGGGTCTTTGGGATTTTGGGGGGATTTTGGTGTCTTTGGGGGTTTTGGGGCTTTTGGGGCTCTTGGGGGTGTTTTGGTTGGGTTGGCCAATTGGAAGAGCCCAACCCCTCTTTGGGTCGCGTTGGCCAATTGGAAGAGCCCAACCACGCTCTTGATTGGCTTGGCCAACCAAAGTCTTGGTTGGGTTGGCCAACTGGAAGAGCCCAAACCCATTCATGGCTGGATCGACCAATCAGAGCATCCAAACCCATTCATGGCTGGATCGACCAATCAGAGCATCCAAACCCATTCATGGCTGGATCGACCAATCAGAGCATCCAAACCCATTCATGGCTGGATCGACCAATCAGAGCATCCAAACCCATTCATGGCTGGATCGACCAATCAGAGCATCCAAACCCATTCATGGCTGGATCGACCAATCAGAGCATCCCAACCCTCTCTTGGTTGCGTTGGCCAACCGGAAGAGCCCAAGCCCTCGTTGGCCCCGCCCCGTTGACTCACCGGCGCCGAGGCCGCGTCTCCGGTGCGATTCGGCGAAGGCCGTGATCCGCGGCCAACTGATGGCGATCTCCTCGGCTTTTGGGGGGAAAAATGGGAATTTTGGGGAATTTTCAGAATTTTCAGAGTTTGTTTTCCCCTCCCGGCTTCGTTTTGGGCTGAAATCCCCAAATTTTGGGCAAATTTTGGGGTTTTTTTAAGGGGAAAAAGCGTTGCAGGGGAAACTGAGGCAGCCAAATTCCAGCTGGAATTTTGGGGGTTCCTAAAAATTTAAAGTTTTGGGATTTTGCCTCAAGAATTCCCTCAAAAAATCCCAAAATTCTGTCAAATCTGTGCCTTTGGGAGCTCAGAAATATTCCCCAAAATTCCCAAAATTTTGCCCCGGGGGCTCCCAAAAAAATTCCCAAAAATTCCCAATTTTGTTTCTTAGGGAATTCCCAAAATTCCCACCCCCAAAAATGTTTGGTGGTTTTTTGGTAAAATTCCGGAAAATGGAGGAAGATCCGGGCCAGAATTGGGGTTTTAATTCTGATTTTTTGATTAAAACAAATTAATTTTAATTTTGGGGTTATTAATTAAAGAATAACCCCAAATTTATTTAATGAAATAAAAGAATTAAAATAAAAAATAAATATAAATAAATAAATTATAAATAAATATAAATGAATAATTAAAATAATAAATAAAATAATTAAATTAAATAAATTTGGGGTCTTACCCAAGGAAAATCCCACAGGAATTTGAGTTTTAATTCTGATTTTTTAAATTAAACCCAATTAATTTCAATTTTGGGGGTCATTAATTAAAGAATTTTATGCTTAATTAAGGAAATTTGGGGTCTTACCCAAGGAAATGACGCTCTCGTAGCTCTCCTGCATCCCGGATTTTTTGGGAATTATTTTTGGGGGAAAAATCCCAAATTCCCGAAATTCCAACAGCTCCGGGTCAGATTTTGGGATCCTGGGGAGAAAAAAAAATAATTTTGGGGTTTTTAATGTTTTTTAGGGAATTTTGGGGGGGATTTAAAGGAATTTTTAAGGGAATTTTTAGGGGAATTTTTGGGGATTTTTAGGGAATTTTGGGGGGATTTTTAGGGCTCCTTTAGGGATTTTTTTTTAGGATTTTTTGGGGATTTTTTTTTTAGTTTTTAGGGGAATATTTGGAGATTTTTGGGGGGATTTTTTGGGATTTTTTAGGGCACGTTTGGGGAATTTTAAAGGAATTTTTGGGGAATTTTAAGGGAATTTTGGGGGGATTTTTTCTTAATTTTGGGGGGAATTTGGGGGGAGTTTTTAGGGGATTTTGGGGGAGTTTTTAGGGGATTTTTGGGGGGAATTTGTGGGAATTTTTAGGGATCTTTTTAGGGCATGTATGGGGAATTTTGGGGGAATTTTTTGGGGATTTTTTTCTTAATTTTTGGGGGGAATTTTGGGGGATTTTTGGAGAATTTTGGGGAATTTTGGGGGAGTTTTTAGGGGATTTTTTGGGGGAATTTGTGGGAATTTTTTGGGATTTTTTTAGGCATTTTTTGGGGATTTTTTAGGGGTTTTAAAGGGAATTTTTTGGGATTTTTTTCTTAATTTTGGGGGGAAATTAATAGGGGATTATTGGGGATTTTTTGGGAAATTGGGGGGGATTTTTTTCTTAATTTTGGGGTGAATTTTTGGGGATTTTTTGAGAATTTTGGGGGGAATTTTTAGGGAATTTTTGGGGTTTGGGGCTGGGGAAAAAAAGGAATTTTAGGGAATGGACCCCCCCCTTAAATTCCCACCTTAATTCCCAGCCAAATCCAGATTTTTTTTAAGTTTTGGGAAAGGTTTTTAAGAAAGATTTGGGGTTTTCATGGGGAAAAAAAACATGCAGGGAATGAAGGGGTTAAAAATGGGAATTTAAAAGGGGGGGGGCGCTGGAATTTCGGGAAATTTAAAATAAAAATGGGGAAAAAAAGGAGAAAAACGGGGGGGAAATGGGGGGGAGGAAATGGGATAAAAAGGGGGGAAAATGGGGAAAAAATCGGGATTAAAAAACGGGAAAAAAACGGGAAAAAAAACCTCGGGAAAACGGGGGGATAAAAACAAAGGAAAATAACGGGAGGAAAACCCTGAAAACCGCGGCAAAAAATGGGGAAAAACGGGGGAAAAACGGGAAAAAAAAGAAGAAAAATGGAGGAGGGGCTCGGCCGGGATGCGAGGAGGGAGAAAAATGAGAATAAAAAGAGCCAAAAAAAGCGGAATTTTGGGGTTAAAAAACCGGATTTGGAGTGGAAAATATCGGGGATGGAAGGGTTAAAACGCGAGGGAATGAAATCTCGATTTTTTAAATTTAATTTTTAATTATTTTTGGGGGTTTTTTTTCTGATTATTCCCGGTCTCTGGGCGCGGTCGGGGATAAATTGAATTTTTTTTTGGGTTAAAATAAAGCGGATTTTTGAGGGGGGGTTTATTTACCTGGATGCCGCTGGAAAAGCTGGAAGAGGTCGAGAGGGTAGGGAAAAAAATAAAATAAAAAAATTGGGATTTTTAAGGGTTGGGAAAAAATTAAAAAAAAATATAAAAAAATAAAAAATGAAATTAAAAAATAAATAAAAAATTGGGGGGAAAAAAAAAAAAAAAAAGGGGGAGGGGTTGGTGTTGCACGTCGGCTCCGAGAGCGCTGAACACACAGGAAGGGGTTGGGCTGGCAAAAAAAAAAAAAAAAAGGTGAAAAAAATGAAATAAAAAACAGCCCAAAAAAAAAGAGAAAAATCCGGGATATCGGTAAAAAAAACCCCAAAAAAAAAGGGGGGGAAAAAACAGGAAAAAGCGAAGGTGGGAGGGGAAAAATCGGGGGAAAAAAGGGGAAAAATGGGCGAAAAAATGAGATTTTTGGGGGGTGGGGGAGGGGAGGAATTCCCGGATTTTGGGGGTTTTTGGGAAGGGGGTGGGGGAGGGGAAAAGCGGCGGCTTTGTCCCGGTGGGGTGGGGGAGGGGAGGGGATTTTTTGGGGGGGAAATTGGGGATTTGGGGGCGCGGATTTGGGGGGAAAATTGGGGGGTTTGGGGTCGTTGATGCGGGGGGGAAATGAGGATTTTTGGGGTCTTTAATTAATGAAAAAATGAGGATTTTGGGGGTTTAATTGAGGGGAAAAATGGGGATTTTGGGGGCTTTCATTAATGGGAAAATTGGGGATTTTGGGGTCGTTAATGCGTGGGGGAAATGAGGATTTTGGGGGTCTTTAATTAAGGGAAAATTCGGATTTTTGGGGGCTTTAATTAATTAAAAAATGAGGATTTTGGGGGTTTAATTGAGGGGAAAAATGGGGATTTTGGGGGCTTTAATTAAGGGGAAAATTGGGGATTTTTTGGGCTTTAATTAATGGAAAAATTGGGGATTTTGGGGCGTGGATTTGGGGGGAAAATTGGGGGGTTTGGGGTCGTTGATGCGGGGGGGAAATGAGGATTTTTGGGGTCTTCAATTAAGGGAAAATTCGGATTTTTGGGGGCTTTAATTAATTAAAAAATGAGGATTTTGGGGGTTTAATTGAGGGGAAAAATGGGGATTTTGGGGTCTTTAATTAATGGGAAAATTGGGGATTTTGGGGCGTGGATTTGGGGGAAAAATGGGGATTTTTGGGGCTTTAATTAAGGGGAAAATTGGGGATTTTTTGGGCTTTAATTAATGGAAAAATTGGGGATTTTGGGGCGTGGATTTGGGGGAAAATTGGGGGGTTTGGGGTCGTTGATGCGGGGGGGAAATGAGGATTTTTGGGGTCTTCAATTAAGGGAAAATTCGGATTTTTGGGGGCTTTAATTAATTAAAAAATGAGGATTTTGGGGGTTTAATTGAGGGGAAAAATGGGGATTTTGGGGTCTTTAATTAATGGAAAAATTGGGGATTTTGGGGCGTGGATTTGGGGGGAAAATGGGATTTTTGGGGTCTTTGTTAAGGGAAAAACTGGGATATTTTGGCCTTTAATTAATGGAAAATTGGGATTTTGGGGGTCTTTTATTAAGGGCAAAATGAGGATTTTTTGGATCTTTAATTAAGGGGAAAATGGGGATTTTGGGGGGTCTTTAATTAAGGGAAACTGAGGATTTTTGGATCTTTAATTAAGGGAAAGATTGGGATTTTGGGGGGTTTTTAATTAATGGAGATATTGGGATTTTTGGGGCTTTAATTAAGGCGAAAAATGGGGATTTTTGGTTGATTTATTAAAGGGGAAATTGGGATTTTTTGGTCTTTAATTAATGGAAAAATTGGGGATTTTGGGGCGGGGATTTGGGGGAAAATTGGGGATTTTGGGGTCGTTAATGCGTGGGGGAAAATGGGGATTTTGGGGTCTTTAATTAAGGGGAAATTGGGGATTTTTTGGTCGATTTATTAAGGGGAAAATGGGGATTTTTGGGGCTTTAATTAAGGCGAAAAATGGGGATTTTTGGTTGATTTATTAAGGGGGAAATTGGGATTTTTTGGGCTTTAATTAATGGAAAAATTGGGGATTTTTGGGGCCTGGATTTGGGGGAAAATTCGGGGTTTTGGGGTCGTTAATGTGTGGGGGAAATGAGGATTTTTGGGGGTTTAATTAAGGGGAAAAATGGGGATTTTTTGGTCTTTAATTAATGGAAAAAATCGGGATTTTTGGGGCGTGGATTTGGGGGATTTGGGGGGTTTTTATTAAGGGAAAAATTGGGATTTTTGGAGTCTAATTAAGGGAAAAATTGGGGATTTTGAGGTCTTTAATTAAGGGGAAAATTGGGATTTTGGGGGGTTTTTAATTAATGGAAATTTGGGATTATTTTGGTCTTTAATTAAGGGAATAATGAGGATTTTTGGTTGATTTATTAAGGGGAAAAATTGGGATTTTTGGGGTCTTAAATTAAGTGAAAATTAGGGGTTTTTAATAGTTTTATTAAGGGGAAAATGGGGATTTTTGGGGCTTTAATTAAGGCGAAAAATGGGGATTTTTGGTTGATTTATTAAGGGGGAAATTGGGATTTTTTGGGCTTTAATTAATGGAAAAATTGGGGATTTTTGGGGCCTGGATTTGGGGGAAAATTGGGGATTTTGGAGTCGTTAATGCGTGGGGGAAATGAGGATTTTTGGGGGGTTTAATTAAGGGGAAAATGAGGATTTTTGGGTCTTTAATTAAGGAGAAAATCGAGATTTTGGAGTTTTTAATAAGGGGAAAAATTGGGATTTTTTTGGTTCTTTATTAATGAAAAAAATGGGGATTTTGGGGCCTCTAATTAATGGAAAAATTGGGATTTTTTTGTCTTTAATTACTGGAAAAAAAGTGAATTTTTTGATCTTTAATTAATGGAAAAATGGGGATTTTTGTGGCCTTTAATTAATGAAAAATTTGGGCTTTTGGGTCGTTAATTAATGGAAAATTTGGGGATTTGGGGTTTTAATTCCTGGGATTTTTTGGGGGCTGGGATTTTTTAGTAACTGAATTTTATTTTATTTTATTTTATTTTATTTTATTTTATTTTATTTTATTTTATTTTATTTTATTTTATTTTATTATTTTATTTTATTTTATTTTATTTTATTTTATTTTATTTTATTTTATTTTATTTTTTTGGGATTTTCCAGGATCCCCGACCGGGCCATGGATCCATGGGGGGAGGAAGAGGAAGAGGAGGAGGAGGAGGAGCCGGAGGTGATTTTTGGGGATGAAGGGGAGGAAGATCCCTTCGAGCCCAATGGGATCCGGGGTAAGTTTGGGAAGGGGGAAAATCCCATAAAAAATCCCAAAAATCCCATAAAAATCCCAAAAATCCCATTAAAAAATCCCATAAATCCCGTTTAAAAAATCCCATAAATTCTATCCAAAAAATCCCTTAAATTCTACCAAAAAATCCCTAAAATCCCATTAAAAATCCCAATAAAAATTCCCAAAGTCCCATAAAATAAACCCCACAAATCCCATAAATAAACCCCAAAAATCCCAATTAAAAATCCCATAAATCCTATTAAAAATCCCAAAAATCCCATTGAAAAATCCCAAAAATCCCATTGAAAAATCCCGTTAAAAATCCCAATAAAAATTCCCAAAGTCCTATAAAATAAACCCACAAATCCCATTTAAAAAATCCCCAAAATCCCATAAAATAAACCCCAAAAATCCCATTTAAAAACCCCATAAATCCCATTTAAAAAATCCCATAAATCCCATTGAAAAATCCCATTAAAAATTCCCAAAGTCCCATAAATAAATCCCATAAATCCCATTAAAAAATCCCATAAATCCCATTTAAAAACCCCATAAATCCCATTGAAAAATCCCATAAATCCCATTGAAAAATCCCATTAAAAAATCCCATTAAAAATCCGAACAAAAATTTCCAAATTCCCATAAATAAATCCCATAAATCCCATTTAAAAAATCCCAAAAAATCCCATAAAATAAACCCCAAAAATCCCATTTAAAAATCCCATAAATCCCATTTAAAATCCCAAAAATCCCATTGAAAAATCCAGTTAAAAATCCCAACAAAAATTTCCAAATTCCCATAAATAAATCCCACAAATCCCATTTAAAAAATCCCAAAAAATCCCATAAAATAAACCCCAAAAATCCCATTTAAAAATCCCATAAATCCCATTGAAAAATCCCATTAAAAATCCCAATAAAAATTCCCAAAGTCCCATAAATAAATCCCACAAATCCCATTTAAAAAATCCAAAAAAATCCCATAAAATAAACCCCAAAAATCCCATTTAAAAATCCCATAAATCCCATAAAATAAAAGGTGGAAAATTCCCATTAAAATGGGGGAAATTCCACAAAAAAAGGAGGAAAATTTGTGTAAAAAATGGGGACAAATCCCATTAAAATGGGGAAAACTCCACAAAAAATTGGGACAAATCCCATTAAAAAATGGGGGAAATTCTGCAAAAAATGGGGGAAATATCCATTAAAACAGGGGAAAATGCCACAAAAAAGGGGAAAAATTCGCCTAAAAAATGGGGGAAAATTCTAAAAAAAACGGGAAAAAATCGCGTAAAAAATGGGGAAAAATCCCATTAAAATGGGGAAAATTCCACAAAAAATTGGGGAAAATTCCCATTAAAACAGGGGAAAACTCCACAATAAAAGGGGGAAAATTCCCATTAAAATGGGGAAAAATTCTAAAAAAAATGGCGACAAATCCCATTAAAATGGGGAAATTCCACAAAAAAGGGGGAAAATTCACATAAAAAATGGGGAAAAATTAAAAAAAAATGGGGGAAAATTCTAAAAAAAATGGGGAAAAATCCCATTAAAATGGGGAAAATTCACACCAAAAATTGCGAAAATTCACATAAAAATGGGAACAAATCCCATTAAAATGGGGGAAATTCCACAAAACACTGAGAAAATTCACATCAAAAAATTGGGAAAATTCACAGTAAAAATGGGAAAAATTCCACAAAAAATGGGGAGAAATCCCATTAAAATGGGGGGAAATTCCACAATAAAAGGGGAAAATTCCCATTAAAATGGGGAAAAATTCTAAAAAAAAAAAAGGGAAAAATTCTAAAAAAAATGAGGAAAATCCCATTAAAACAGGGGGAAATTCTAAAAAAAATGGGGAAAAATTCTAAAAAAAATGGGGAAAATCCCATTAAAACAGGGGGAAATTCCACAAAAAATGGGGAAAAATTCTAAAAAAAATGGGGAGAAATCCCATTAAAATGGGGGGAAATTCCACAATAAAAGGGGAAAATTCCCATTAAAATGGGGAAAAATTCTAAAAAAGAATGGGGAAAAATTCTAAAAAAAATGGGGAAAATCCCATTAAAACAGGGGGAAATTCCACAAAAAATGGGGAAAAAATCTAAAAAAAAATGGGGAAAAATTCTAAAAAAAAATGGGGAAAAATTCTAAAAAAAAATGGGGGAAAATCCCATTAAAACAGGGCGAAATTCCACAAAAAATGGGGGAAAAATCTAAAAAAAAGGGGAAAAATTCTAAAAAAAATGGGGAAAATCCCATTAAAACAGGGGGAAATTCCACAAAAAATGGGCAAAAATTCTAAAAAAAATGGGGAAAAATCCCATTAAAACGGGGAAAATTCACACCAAAACTTGGGAAAATTCACAGCAAAAACGGGAAAAATTCCACAAAAAATTGGGAAGAAAATTCCCACAAAACCCAGGAAATCACCCCAAAATTCCCATTTGTTTTTTTTTTTTCCCCCACCCCAGGAACCCCCGGCTCCGAGCCGAGCGCTGCGGCCGTCGTGGAGTTGGAGCCCGGCTTCCCCAGCCCCGACCTCTCGGAGCGCGAAACTTTCCGCTGGACCGTGGTGCAACAAATCGACCCCGGCGCCTCCGCGGCGGCGGCGTCGTCGTCGAAAAACCGCCCGAGAAACCCCAAATCCCCCAATTTCTCCAACTTCAAGAGCATCATCGTCCTCCAGAAGAGCTACGAGTGCTCGGAGTGCGGGAAGAGCTTCAGCTGCAGCTCCCATTTCTCCAAACATCGCCGGACGCACACGGGGGAAAAACCCTTCCGGTGTCTCCATTGCGGGAAGAGCTTCAACGTCTCCTCCAACCTTTACCGGCACCAGCGCGGCCACGGCGGCGGCGGCGAAGCGGCGCCGGCAAAGCCTCGGGGTTTTCCTTACAAGTGCGAGGAGTGCGGGAAGAGTTTCCGGCGGAACAAGGAGCTGGCCACGCACCGGCGGCTGCACACGGGGAATTTGCCCTTCCAGTGCGGCGACTGCGGCAAGAGCTTCTCGTGGAGCTCCCACTGGCTGCGGCACCAGCGCATCCACACCGGCGAGAAGCCCTACGAGTGCCAGGAGTGCGGCAAGAGCTTCTCCAGGAGCTCCCACCTCTACCGGCACCAGCGCGGCCACGCCGGCGGCCGCTCCTACATCTGCACCTACTGCGGCCGCAGCTTCGGCAGCATCCTCCACTTCGAGCGCCACCAGGGCACCCACACCGGCGTCCGGCCCTACAAGTGCTCCCTGTGCCGCAAGAGCTTCGGCGACGCGCCCGCCCTGGTGAAGCACCAGCGGCTCCACCTGGGCGAGGGCCCCTTCCGCTGCGAGGATTGCGGCAAGAGCTTCGGCGCCCGCCCGCAGTACGCGCGGCACCGGCGGAGTTTCCACGGCGCTGGCGCCGGTGCTGGCGGCACCGCGGAGAAGCCGTACCGGTGCGGGGATTGCGGGAAGAGCTTCTCCTGGAGCTCGCACTGGGAGAGGCACCAGCGGATCCACACCGGCGAGAAACCCTACGAGTGCGCCGAGTGCGGGAAGAGCTTCGGGAGGACCTCGCACCTCTACCGGCACCAGCGCACGCACGCCGGCGGCCGCCCCCACGTGTGCGGCGAGTGCGGCAAGAGCTTCAATTCCACCCTCCACTTCCAGAAGCACCAGAGGGCGCACGGGGCCGGGAAAAGCTGCGGGGAGAGCGGGAAGACGTTCCCGGAGCCGCCGGCGGCGTTGGCCGAGCACCAGCGGGTCCGTGAGAGTTCCCAAAAAACCTGCTCGGAGCGCGGGAAATCCTTCCCGGAGCCGCCGGCGGCGTTGGCCGAGCACCAGCGGGTCCGCGGGGAGACGCAGGAAAGTGGGAGATCCTTGGTCGGTCCGGCGGCGGCGGCCAAACATCGAGGGGTTCGTGAGGAATCCCAGAAAGTTGGGAAATGCTTGGTGGAATCCCAAGAAATTGGGAAATCCTTGGTGGAATCCCAAGAAATTGGGAAATCCTTGGTGGAATCCCAAGAAATTGGGAAATCCGTGGTGGAATCCCAAAAATCCTGCTCAGAATGTGGGAAAACCTTTGGAGATCCCTCAACGTTGGCCAAACATCGACGGATCCATGAGGAATCCCAGAAAGTTGGGAAATGCTTGGTGGAATCCCAAGAAATTGGGAAATCCTTGGATGAATCCCAAGAAATTTGCCCCAAATGCGGGAAAACCTTTGGAGATCCCTCAACGTTGGCCAAACATCGACGGCTCCACGATTCCGACCGGAATTCCGGGATCGGATCCCGACTCCGGAATCCCGGAGAGGAGGAAAAGCCGGAAGGGTGAAAATTTGAAAAAAAAAAAAAAATTTTGGGAATTTTTTCCGGCGTTTTCCCGGCCGTAGTTTCGGGTAGGGTAGAGTAGGAAAAAGTAGGGGTAGAAATGATAAAAAAAAAAAGAAAAATTTTGGAATTTTTTTGGTTTTTCCGTAAGTTTTCCCAGGAAAAATAAAAAAAAAAAAAATCGGTTGGAGGAAATCCCGGAATTTTGGGTGGTTTTGGGAATTTTTGGAGGTTTTGAAGAAAATTTTGGGAATTTTGGGCCGTTCCGTAATTTATTGTATTTATTCAGCCGGAAAATCCCGGGAAGTTTTGGGAAGGAAATCCCAAAATTGGTTAAAAAAAGAGGATTTGATCCCAAAAATCTTCTTGGATTGGGGTGGGGGAAAAAAAAAAAAAGGGAATTTTTTCCCCGGGGTTTTTTTGGGATTTTTTTGGAATTTTCTTCTTTGTTTGTAATGTGAATAAAAAATAGATTTAGTGAGGAATTCCTGGAATTTTGTCTTGGGGATGGAATGGGGGAAAAGTGGGAATAATCCTTGGGAATTTTGGGGAATTTTTGGGGGGATTTTGGGGCAAATCTTTGGGAATTTTTGGGCAAATCTTTGGGAATTATTGGGGATTTTTTGGGCTTTTTTTTTGGCATTTTTTGGGAATCCCTTGGGAATTTTTGGGTGCAGATCTTTGGGAATTCTTTGGGTATTTGGGGGAATTTTGGGGGCAAATCTTTGGGAATTATTTGGGATTTTTTGGAGAATTTTTGGGGCATTTTTTGGGAATCCCTTGGGATTTTTTTGGGACAAATCTTGGGGAATTATTTGGGCTTTTTTTTTGGCATTTTTTGGGAATCCCTTGGGAATTTTTGGGGGCAAAACTTTGGGCATTCTTTGGATATTTGGGGAATTTTGTGGCTTTTTTTTGGCATTTTTTGGGCATTTTCGGGGGCAAATCCTTGGGAATTTTGGGGCACATCTTTGGGAATTATTTGGGAATTTTTGGGGTGCAAATCCTTGGGAATTCTTTGGGTGTTTGGGAATTTTCTGGGCGACTCTTTGGGGGAAGTGTTTGGAGGAGGAGGAGGGGGAGGAAGAGGAGGGAGAGGAGGAAAAGGGGGGGGAGAGGGAGGAGGAGAAGAAAGGGTGGGGGAGGAGGAAGAGGAGGAGGAGGGGAGGAAGAAGAGGAGGGGGGGGAGAGGAAGAGGAGGAGGAAGAAGAGGAGGAGAAATAAGGGAGGAAGAAGAGGGAGAGGAGGAAAGGGGGGAGAGGAGGAGGAAGAGCGGGAGGGGGAGAGGGAGGAGGGAGGAGGAGGAGGAGGGAAAGGGGAGGAGGAAGAGGAGGAGGAGGAGGGAAAGGGGAGGAGGAAGAGGAGGAGGAGGGAAAGGGGAGGAGGAGGAGGGAAGGGGGAGGAGGAAGAGGAGGAGGAGGAGGGAAAGGGGAGGAGGAAGAGGAGGAGGAGGAGGAGGGAAGGGGGAGGAGGAAGAGGAGGAGGAGGAGGAGGGAAGGGGGAGGAGGAAGAGGAGGAGGAGGAGGAGGGAAGGGGGAGAGGGAGGAGGCGGCGGCTCCTCTGTATCCGGGTCACGCCGGGAGCCGCCTCCAGCGGGACCGGGACTGGGAGCGGGAACGGAGCGGGAACGGGTCCGGAGCGGGATCGGGAACGGGAACGGGAACGGGAACAGGAACGGGTCGGGAGCGGGAGCGGGAACGGGAACGGGAACGGAGCGGGAACGGGAACGGGTCGGGAACAGGAGCGGGAACGGGTCCGGAGCGGGATCGGGAACGGGACCGGGTCGGGAACGGGAACGGGAACGGGAACGGGAACGGGAACGGGAACGGGAACGGGAGCGGGAACGGGTCGGGATCGGGAGCGGGAACGGGACCGGGTCGGGAGCGGGAGCGGGAACGGGAACGGGTCGGGAGCGGGAGCGGGACCGGGTCCGGAGCGGGACCGGAATCGGAGCGGGATTAGAAGCGGGTCCGGAGCGGGATCGGGAGGGGGTCGGGACCGGGATTTAGAACCGGGCTGGGATCGGGAATGGGACCGGGGCTGGGAGCAGGAACGGGTCCGGATCGGGACTAGAACCGGGTCCGGATCGGGACTAGAACCGGGTTGGGATCGGGACTGGAATCGGAGCGGGATTCGAACGGGATCGGGACCGGGTCGGGACCGAGACTGGGAGTGGGATCGGAGCGGGACCGGGATCGGGTCGGGATCGGATCGGGACTGGAACCGGCTCGGGATCGGGAACGGGATCGGGATTAGAACCCGGCCGGGGTCGGGATTGGGTCGGGATCAGGACTAGAACTGGGTCGGGAGCTCGACTGGGATCAGGTCAGGATCGGGAGCAGGAACAGGACCGGGACTGGATCGGGTTGGAATTGGGATTAGAACTGGGATCGGGATTGGGATTGAGATCGGGAGCGGGATCGGGACCGGGAGCGGGATCAGGATTTGAACCGGGTCAGGACCAGAAGCTGGAATGGGAGCAGGATCGGGTTGGGATCGGGTTGGGATCGGGTTGGGATCGGGTTGGGATCGGGTTGGGATCGGGTCCACAATCAGGTCCAGACGGGGATTGGGAGTGGGATCGGGTCCAGTTTGGGATCGGGATCGGGATTCGAACCAGGTCAGGATTGGGACTGGGGGAGCAGGACCAGGATCGGGATCGGGATCGGTTTTGGGATCACGATCAGGAACGGGATCAGAACCAGGTCGGGACTGGGATTGGGTCCGGGATCGGGTCAGGATCGGGGTCAGGTGGGGATCAGGTCCGGTTTGGGATTGGGATCGGGATTGAACCGGGTCGGGATCAGTTTTGGGATCGGTTTTAGGATCGGGATCAGTTTTGGGATCGGTTTTAGG
The DNA here is from genome assembly GCF_037042795.1 of Molothrus aeneus. Taxonomy (NCBI): domain Eukaryota; kingdom Metazoa; phylum Chordata; class Aves; order Passeriformes; family Icteridae; genus Molothrus; species Molothrus aeneus. The sequence continues at coordinate 1,021,977 of NW_027098964.1, read as the reverse complement.
ATCGGGATTAGAACCGGGTCGGGATCAGTTTTGGGATCGGTTTTAGGATCGGGATCAGTTTTGGGATCAGTTTTGGGATGGGGATTAGAACCGGGTCAGGATCGGTTTTGGGATCGGTTTTGGGATCGGTTTTGGGATCGGGATTAGAACCGGGTCAGGATCAGTTTTGGGATCGGTTTTAGGATCGGGATCAGTTTTGGGATCAGTTTTGGGATCGGGATTAGAACCGGGTCAGGATCAGTTTTGGGATCGGTTTTAGGATCGGGATCAGCGCAGGGAGAGCCCAAAACCCGGAGGGACCCCACGCTGATCCCCCCTCCCCCAGCAGGTACCAAATTCCCCCCACGTTTTCCTGAAATCATCCCAAAATTACCCCCAAACTCCCCCTAAATCCACCCCAAAATTCCGCCCAAATCATCCCGAAATCACCCCAAAAATCCCCCCAAAAATTATCCTAAAATTATCCCAAAATTCCCCCTAAATCACCCCCAAATTCCCCCCAAATGATCCCAGAATTATCACAAAATTGCCCCTAAAATTCCAAATCCAAATCCACCCCAAAATCCCCCAAAACCACCCCAAAATCCTCTCAAAATTTCCCCCAAAATAATCCCAAAATCACCCCCAATCGATCCCAAAATCCCCCTCAGATCCACCCCCAAATAATCCCAAAATTATCCCAAAATTCCTCCTGAAATTTGCCCAAAATGCCCCCAAATCCACCTGAAAATTCCCCCAAAATCACCCCTAAATCCATTCCAAAATTTTCCCCCAAAATTCACCCAAATCATCCCAAAATTATCCCAAAATTTTGCCCCAAAATCCCCCCAAAATTCCCCCAAATTTTTCCCCAAATCCCCCCAAAATTATCCCAACATTTTGACCAAAATTCCCTCAAAACCCCCGAAAATTGTCCCAAAATTTCCCCCAAATCCACCCAAAAATTCCCCCCCAAAAAACCCCAAAATTTTTGGGATCCTGACCGGGATTTTTGTGATTTTTGGGACATTTCAGGCTCGGATTTGGGATTTTGGGGTGAAGATGCAGGAGAATTACGAGAACGTCATTTCCTTGGGTAAGAGCATCCCAAAATTTGGGAATTTTGGGAATTTTTGGGGAATTTTTGGGGTGTTCCCAGTGGCGAATTTTGGGGGGAAAAGGGAATTTTTTTGGGGGGGAATTTTGGGATATTTTTCGGGAATTATTTTTAATTTTAATTTTAATATTTTAAAATATAAATATTTTAAATTTCATTTGAATAATTTAATTTTAATATTTGAAACTTTTAAATAATTTAAATTTACTTAATATTTTAATTATAATTATATTAATTTTATTTTTTAAATGTTTTTTAATATTTTAAATTATTTAAAAATATTTTACAACATTTTTGGGGGTGGGAATTTTGGGAATTCCCTAAGAAACAAAATTGGGAATTTTTAGGAATTTTTTGGGAGCCCCCGGGGCAAAATTTTGGGAATTTTGGGGAATATTTCTGAGCTCCCAAAGGCACAGATTTGACAGAATTTTGGGATTTTTTTGAGGGAATTCTTGAGGCAAAATCCCAAAACTTTAAATTTTTAGGAACCCCCAAAATTCCAGCTGGAATTTGGCTGCCTCAGTTTCCCCGCAATGCTTTTTCCCCTAAAAAAAAAAACCCCAAAATTTGCCCAAAATTTGGGGATTTCAGCCCAAAACGAAGCCGGGATGGGAAAACAAACTCTGAAAATTCTGAAAATTCCCCAAAATTCCCATTTTTCCCCCCAAAAGCCGAGGAGATCGCCATCAGTTGGCCGCGGATCACGGCCTTCGCCGAATCGCACCGGAGACGCGGCCTCGGCGCCGGTGAGTCAACGGGGCGGGGCCAACGAGGGCTTGGGCTCTTCCGGTTGGCCAACGCAACCAAGGGAGGGTTGGGATGCTCTGATTGGTCGATCCAGCCATGAATGGGTTTGGATGCTCTGATTGGTCGATCCAGCCATGAATGGGTTTGGATGCTCTGATTGGTCGATCCAGCCATGAATGGGTTTGGATGCTCTGATTGGTCGATCCAACCACGAACGGGGTTGGGCTCTTCCAGTTGGCCAACCCAACCGAGAGCGCGTTTAACCCAATTTAACCGAATCAAAATCTTTGGAACTTTCATGAATTCCGTCCGAAATTTGACCAAAACCTTTGGGATTTTCTGGAATTTGCCCCCCCCCCCCCCCCAATTTTATTTCTGGGATTTTCTTGGATTCCTCCCAAAATTGACCAAAATCCTTTGAATTTTCCGGGAATTTTCTGAAATTTTCTTTTTATTCACCCGAAGTTTTTCGGATTTTCAGGAATTTTCCTTTAATTTGCCCAAAATCTTTGGGATTTTCAGGAATTTCCCCCCAAAATCTTTGGGATTTTCAGGAATTTCCCCCCAAAAATCTTTGGAATTGTCAGGAATTTTCTTTGAATTCGACCAAAATCTTTGGGATTTTCTTGAATTCCCATCGAATTTCAAATCTTTGCAATTTCCAGGAACTTCCCTTAAATGCGACGAAAATCTTTGGGATTTTCAGGAATTACCTTAAAATTAGACCCAAAATTTTTGGGAATTTTGGGAATTCCCTCAAAATCCCCCCCCCCACAAATCTTTGGGATTTTCAGGAATTTTCCTCAAATTTGCCCAAAAACTTCAGAATTTTCAGGAAACATCCAGAAATTTTCCTTTCATTCGCCCAAAAAAACCTTTGGGATTTTCATGGATTTCTTCCAAAATCCGACCAAAAATTTCGGGAAATCCCTCCAAAATTCCCCCAAAACCTTTGGGATTTTCAGGAATTTTCCCTTTAATTTGCCCGAAACCTTTGGGATTTTCAGGAATTTTCCTTTAATTTGCCCGAAACCTTTGGGATTTTCAGGAATTTTCCTTTAATTTGCCCAAAACCTTTGGGATTTTCGGGAATTTTCCCAAAATCTTCATAATTTCCCACAATCACCCACAAATCTCAACTTTTTTCAACTTTTTTTTCCCCCCATTTTTTCCCCCATTTTCTCTCCCCCCGCAGCCGCCGAATCCGAGGGGGAGCAGCCCCGGCCCTCCCCGCCCCCGGCTCCGCCCCCTCCCGCGCGGGGAGGGGCGGGGCCGGAAGGGGCGGGGCCGGAAGGGGCGGGGCCGGAAGGGGCGGGGCCGGAGCTGCGGCGGCAGCTGGGGCTGATCCTGCAGACGGCCGGGAGGAGCCGGGTGGAGAAAATGCTGCGGGAGCTGGTGCGGGAGCAGGGCCTGGCCGGGAAACGCCGCAGCCGCCGCAGGGCGGCCAAGGACCACGGTGAGGACTGGGGGAGGTTTCCCCCCCAAAAAAAAAATTTAAAAAAAAATTGGGTTTTCCCAAAAAAAAAAAAGGAATTTTTTCCCACAAAAACGACGTTTTTTCCCCCCAAAAATGGGTTTTTCTCCAAAAAAAAATCCCCAAAAGTTCCCCCAGAAAAAAACACCACCAGGTATTTCCCAAAAAATATAGCCAAGGAAATGGGGTTTTCCCAAAAAAAATGGGTTTTTCCCAAGAAATTTAGAAATTTCCCCAAAAATGCTGCGGGAGCTGGTGCGGGAGCAGGGCCTGGCCGGGAAACGCCGCAGCCGCCGCAGGACGGCCAAGGACCACGGTGAGGACTGGGGGAGGTTTCCCCCCCAAAAAAAAAATTTAAAAAATTGGGTTTTCCCAAAAAAAACCCACGGTTTTTTTCCCCCAAAAATGGGTTTTTCTCCAAAAAAAAATCCCCAAAAGTTCCCCCAGAAAAAAACACCACCAGGTATTTCCCAAAAAATATAGCCAAGGAAATGGGGTTTTCCCAAAAACTTCCCAAATAAATGGGACACCCACCAAAAAAAAATCCCCGGAATTCCATGGAGGAATTTTTGGCTCCTTTTTTTAACGCTCAACGGCTCCGATGGCCAACAACGCCCAACCCAACCCAATGGGAGAGTTTGGCTTCAATCCCCTCCCGTCCCCGCGCAGGCCCCGAAGACGACGCCGCCGACGCCGCCGCGGCCGCTCCGAGCGCCCCAGACCCTCCTGAGCCCCACCCGGCGGCGCCGAGCGGCGCCGGGGCCTGCCCGGAATGCGGCGGAACCGCGGGCGAGCCCCGGGCGGGGCGGCGCTGCTGCCGGCACCGGGGGCGGGCGGAGAGGCCGCACCGCTGCGCCGACTGCGGCAAAGGCTTCAGCCGCGGCTCCAACCTGGCGCAGCACCGGCGCATCCACACCGGGGAGAGGCCGCACCGCTGCGGCGACTGCGGCAAGGGCTTCATCCAGCGCTCGGACCTGGCGCGGCACCGGCGCGTGCACACCGGCGAGCGGCCGTACGGCTGCGGCGACTGCGGGAAGCGCTTCAGCGTCAGCTCGCACCTGGACCGGCACCGCCGCGTCCACGCCGGGGGGCCCGGCCCGCCCGAGCAGCCGCGCGGCAAAGCCAAAAGCGAGGAGGCGGCGGCGGCGCCGGTGCCGGCGGAGCCGTTCCGGTGCCAGGATTGCGGGAAGAGCTTCGCCCAACGCTCGGCCCTGGCCAAGCACCGCAAAACGCACAGCGGGGAGAGGCCGCACCGCTGCGGCGACTGCGGCAAGAGCTTCAGCCGCGGCTCCAACCTGACCCAGCACCGGCGCATCCACACCGGCGAGCGCCCCTTCGCCTGCGGCGACTGCGGCAAGGGCTTCATCCAGCGCTCGGACCTGGAGCGGCACCAGCGCGTGCACACCGGCGAGCGGCCGTACGGCTGCGGCGAGTGCGGCAAGAGCTTCAGCGTCAGCTCGCACCTGGACCGGCACCGCAAGATCCACGCGGCGGAACGCGCCTCGTACCGCTGCCCCGAGCACCTGGCCGGGTTCCTGGCGGCGCACCGGCACGGGAGGCTCTTCCAGTGCGGGCAGTGCGGGCGGTGTTTCGGCCAGGGCGCGGCGTTGTTGAAGCACCAGCGGTCTCACGGTGCCGGTGCCGGCGGCGGCGGCGCCGGCGGTGCTGGAGGTTCGGCGTCGCCGAAATGTTTGGATTGCGGGAAAAGCCGGGGGTTGTGCCAGGATTGCGGCCGGCAGCCGGAATCGGCGTCAGCACCGGCACCGGCGGCGGAAAAGCCGTACAAGTGCCAGGAATGCGGGAAAAGCTTCGGGCAGCGCTCGGCGTTGGTGAAGCACCGGCGCATCCACACCGGCGAGAAACCCTACAAGTGCCAGGATTGCTCCAAGGGCTTCATCCAGAAATCCGACCTCACCATCCACCGGCGCATGCACACGGGCGAGAAACCCTACGAGTGCCGCGAGTGCGGGAAATGCTTCAGCGTCTCCTCCAACCTCCTGACCCACCAGAGGACGCACCTGGGCGAGAAACCCTTCCAGTGCTCCGAGTGCGGCAAGAGCTTCATCCAGCGCTCCGAGCTCACCATCCACCGGCGCGTCCACACCGGCGAGAAGCCCTACGGGTGCGGCGAGTGCGGGAAGCGCTTCAGCCGCAGCTCGCACCTCAACCGGCACCGCCGCACCCACGGCAAAGCCGCCGCCGCCGCCGCCGCCTCGTCCTCCTCGTCCTTCTCGTCCTCCTCGTCCTTCTCGTCTTCTTCCACCTTCTCCTCTTCCTCTTCCTCCTCCTCCTTCCCGGCGTTCCCGGGCTCCTCGGCCGTGCCGGCGCCGCTGGAGCTGCCCTGGGCGCTGGCGTTGCCGGGCCGGGCGTTCCCGGGGTTTCCGGTGGGTAATTAAAGGGAGGGGGTTAATGAGGGGTCGGTCATTAAAAGAGGGATGGGGGTGGGGGGAGATGGGGGAGGCTCACGGTGCTGGGGGGGTCCCAGCGCTCCCAGTGCCCAACTGGGATTGGCCAAGCCAGGACCCAGCATTGGCTTGGTCCCATTGAATTCCCATTCAAATTCGATGGCTAATTAATGATTTGTAATTAATTAGGGGTGAATTCATCCGTTAATTAGGTGGGAACATTGGGAGTTCCCATCATTCCATGGTTCCGGTTGGTTCCCGTCGTTCCCAGTGCTCCCAGTGCCCAACTGGGATTGGCCAACCCAAGACCCAACCTTGCCTTGGTCCCATTGAATTCCCATGGCTAATTAACGATCTCTAATTAATTAGGGGATGATTAATTGGCTAATTAATGACTGGAGGGGGAATTCCCAGCATTCCCAGTGCTCCCAGTGCCCAACTGGGGTTGGCCAACCCAACACTGGGGGATCTTCCCAACCCTCCCGTTCCTAAATTTGGGGGAAAAAAACCCCAAAAATTGGGAAAAAGGTTAAAAAATTGGGGAAAAAAATCCCAAAAACCTGGGGGGAAAAAAATCAAAATATTGGGGAAAAAATTGGGCAAAATGTCAAAATTTGGGAAAAACTTCAAAATTCAAAGAAAGAAACTCAAAAATGGGTGAGAAAAATTTTTAAGAATTGGGAAAAACCTTATAAATTTGGGGAAAAAACCTCAAAATTTGGGGAAAAAAATCAGAATTTGGGAAAAAAATCCCAAATTTGGTTCATGAATTCAACCAAATGTGGGTTTGGAAGGAAAAATTGCATTTTCTTTTGGATTTTTTGGGTTTTTCCCAAAAAATGGGAGCGGACTCGAGCTTTTTTTTAAACTTTTTTTTTTCTTATTTTGTAATGAAAATTTGAATTTTTTTGGTTTTTTTGTTACTTTTGTGACTTTGTATTTTCTGTGTCGGGTCAATAAAAATCCGACTTGGGCTGAAAATGCCAAAAAATTTGGATTTTTCTCATTATTTTATATAAAAAATTTAAGGACAAAATGGTCAAAAATTTGGATTTTTTCATCATTTCTCCCCCATTCTGACCACGAGAAATTCCAATAAAGACACAACCCCTGCTAATTAATTCAAATATTTTAATTAATTAGAATATTAAATACCCCCCAAATGGAATCACAATAAATAATCCAGAGGTAATTAATCAATAAATAATTAATAAATAGTAGCAAATAAATAGTAGCAAATAAATAAGGACAAATAAATAATAATAAATAAATAACATATAAATAATTAATAATAATTAATAAATCCAGCAGCCACAGGCGCTGAAGCTGAGGTAGAGGTGACCTCGTTAATTAAAACCTCGTTAACGAGGCCATCCTGACCACGCCCCTTTCCAGTCCTCCCAGTTCCAAACTGGGATTGGGCAACCTCAAAATTCCAACGTGGGGTTTGTTCCCGCCTTCATTGGGAGCTAATTAATGAGCTGGTCATTAATTAGGGGTTAATCAACCGGCGAATTAATTAGGGAATGGCAAAACCCCCCTCAATCCATGACTCCGCCCCTTTCCAGTCCTCCCAGTTCCAAACTGGGATCGTCCAACACCCATTGGGTTCCTTCGGTTTCTTCCAACCCCTGGAGCTCTCCCGCCTTAATTAACGACCTCGTTAATTGATCCAGGAGGGCGTGGCAGTCCTGGGCACCGCCCCCAGTTTCAGGGGGGGGTCCCTCAGTGCGTCCTGGCGCCACCAGGGGGCGACAAAGGCGGCGACAAAGGCGGCGACAAAGGCGGTGACACCGACAACGAGGGACAGGAGCCACCCGTGGGTGCCACCACCGCCGTCCCGTTGGCGCTCCCGGCTGGAATCTGGGGTCCCTCTGGAACTGGGGGTGTCCCCAAGGGCGTCCTTGTCCCCCCCGAGGTGACGTCGGGGAGGTCGCCGGGCGCGTTGTAGATTTGGGTGCCCACCACGGCCAAGAGGAGCAGCAGGAGCCGCTTGGCGGCGCTGGGTTCTTCCGAGGGGAGGGGGCGACGCACCTGGAAGGGGGGAAAAAAATTCCAGATTTAGGGTCAGGGGTCTTCGGGATGGGGGAAGTTTCTGGAAATTCCCAGAATTTTGGGGAAATTTTGCGGTGGGAAAAGTGAGGGAGGTGGGATTAGAGATGGGGAGGGGTGAGGTGGGGGAACCCATCCAAGGGGTGACCCTGGTGGACCCTGCTTAGCTTTACAAAGGGGTTGGGGGAATTAATGCACCTTGGGGTAAACAATTCCAGTTTTGGGGTAAATAAATTCCATTTTGGGGTAAATAATTCAGATTTTTGGATAAAATTCCATTTGTTTTGAGAGCAAAGAAGTTCATTTTTGGGGAAAAAAGTCCCTTTTTGGGGGAAATAATCCTGTAGTCGTGTTGGGCAACCCATCCAAGGGGTGACCCAGGCAGACCCTGCTTAGCTTCCCAAAGAGGTTGGGGGAATTAACACGCCCTGGAATAAAGAATTCAAACCTTGGGGCAAATAATTCCCACTCTGGGGTAAATAATTCAAATTCTGGGATAAAAATGTCCTCTTTTTGGGTAAATAAATCCCAATCAGGGGATTTTTGGCAAAAAAAATCCCTTTTTAGAGTAAATAATCCTGTAGTCGTGTTGGGGAACCCATCCAAGGGGTGACCCTGGCAGACCCTGCTTAGCTTCACAAAGGGTTTGAGGGAATTAATCTCACTTGGGGTAAATAATTCTAATTTTGGGGCAAATAAATCCCATTTTGGGGGCAAATAAATACCATATTGGGATAAAATTCCCTTTTTTGGGAGGAAATAAATCCATTTTTTGGGAAAAAAGTCCCTATTAGGGGTAAATATTCCCCTAGTCAGACTGGAGAACCCATCCAAGGGGTGACCCTGGCAGACCCTGCTTAGCTTCACAAAGGGGTGTGGGGAATTAACTCCCTCTGGGGCAATTAATTCTACTTGTGTGGCAATTAAATCCCATTTTGGGGCAAATAAATACCATGTTGGGATAAAATTCCCTTTTTTGGGAGGAAATAAATCCATTTTGGGGGGAAAAAGTCCCTTTTTGGGGGAAATAATCCTGTAGTCGTGTTGGGCAACCCATCCAAGGGGTGACCCAGGCAGACCCTGCTTAGCTTCCCAAAGAGGTTGGGGGAATTAACACCCCCTGGAGTAAAGAATTCAAAATTAGGGGCAAATAATTCCCACTCTGGGGTAAATAATTCCAATTCTGGGATAAAAATTCCCTCTTTTTGGGTAAATAAATCCCAATCAGGGGATTTTTGGCAAAAAAAATCCCTTTTTAGAGTAAATAATCCTGTAGTTGTGTTGGGGAATGCATCCAAGGGGTGACCCTGGCAGACCCTGCTTAGCTTCACAAAGGGTTTGGGGGAATTAATCTCACTTGGAGTAAATAATTCTAATTTTGGGGCAAATAAATCCCATTTTGGGGGCAAATAAATACCATATTGGGATAAAATTCCCTTTTTTGGGAGGAAATAAATCCATTTTTTGGGAAAAAAGTCCCTATTAGGGGTAAATATTCTCCTAGTCAGATTGGGGAACCCATCCAAGGGGTGACCCTGGCAGACCCTGCTTAGCTTCACAAAGGGTTTGGAGGAATTAACTCCCCCTGGGGCAATTAATTCTAATTTTGGGGCAATTAAATTCCATTTTGGGGCAAATAAATACCATGTTGGGATAAAATTCCCTTTTTTGGGAGGAAATAAATCCATTTTTGGGGGAAAAAGTCCCTTTTTGGGGGAAATAATCCTTTAGTCATGTTGGGGAACCCATCCAAGGGGTGACCCTGGCAGACCCTGCTTAGCTTCACAAAGGGTTTGGAGGAATTAACTCCCCCTGGGGCAATTAATTCTAATTTTGGGGCAATTAAATTCCATTTTGGGGCAAATAAATACCATGTTGGGATAAAATTCCCTTTTTTGGGAGGAAATAAATCCATTTTTGGGGGAAAAAGTCCCTTTTTGGGGGAAATAATCCTTTAGTCATGTTGGGGAACCCATCCAAGGGGTGACCCTGGCAGACCCTGCTTAGCTTCACAAAGGGTTTGGAGGAATTACCCCCCCCTGGGGCAAATAATTCAGATTTTGGGGCAAATAAATCCCACTCTGGAATAAAAAAAAATCTTCCTTTTTGGGCAAATAAATCTCAGCCTGGAGCAGGGAGGGGCCCAAATCTCTCCCCGAGGGTGCCAGGAAAGGCTGAGTCAGAGCGGACAGGGTGGAAGTGACTCAGCCTCCCCCACCGCTCCGAGAAATGAGGCCAATTTTGGGTTCCGGCCGGGGAATTCCGGGAATTTGGGATTTGGGAGGGGTTTGGGGGGGATCTGTAAGGGATTTAGGGGGTTTGGGGGGATCTAGGGGGTATAGGGGGCTTAGGGATGGGGAGTTCGGGGGGATTTGGGGGCGTTTGGGGGGGTTTAGGACGAGTTTGGGGCAATTCAAAAGGAATTGGAGGAGTTTAAGGCTGATTTGGGGGAGTTTAGGATGAATTTGGGGAAGTTTAGGACGAGTTTGGGGAGATTTAGGACGAGTTTGAGGGATTTAGGGCAAATTTGGGGAAGTTTAGGACGAGTTTGGAGCAGTTCTGGGGGAACTTGGAGGAGTTAAGGACGAGTTTGGGGGGGTTTAGGGGGAATTTGGAGGAGTTTAAGCCACATTTGAGGGGGTTCTGGGCCATTTTGAGGGGGACTGGGGCGAGTTTGGGGCAAGTTTTAGAAGTTTAGGGCGAATTTGGGGAAAGTTTGGGCAAATTTTACAAGTTTGGGGTGACTTTTACGAGTTTGGAGGCAAATTTAGGTGAGTCCAGGGGGGTTTAGGGAAGGCTATAAGCGACTTCTGACATCTATAGGGGATATAAGGGATCTAGGACAGCCCAAACCACCCCAAAACCTCCAAATTTAGGCTAAAACCCCCCCCAAAAAAACCCCAAAAAATCCCTCCCATACTCACAGCGGGCGGATAAAGAACGCGGCGATGGCGCCGCCGAGGCCTGGAAGGGCCGGGGGGCGGCGGGAGGGGTTCGAAGGTGAAGTGACGAGGTGGGGACGGTGCCACCCCTTTGGGGACACCCTCGAGATGTCCCCAAACCCGCCCCGGACACCGCGCAGTGGCCGCGACCGCCGCCACCATCGACATCGTGAAAAAGGAAATGCCGGGATTCGAACCCGCGGCCTCCGGGTTATAACAGGGGGTGGAGGCCACGCCCACAGCGAGATTTGATTGGTGGAGAGCGCGAGGGGGCGGGGTTTGTGGGGAGGCCACGCCCACTGTGCGCGGGGTCGGGGAAATTCCCGAATTTTGAGTCACGGATTTTGCGTCATTGGAGGGGAAAAAAATTGGGAATTTTTTGGGGAAAACCCGGGAATTTTATGGGGGAAATCACGGGAATTATGGAGGGAAATAAAAGGGAATTTTTGGGGGGGAGTTTGGGAGTTTTGGGGAAAAAAAGGGATTTTTTGGGGGGGAAAAAAGGGATTTTTTGGGGGTAAAAAATTGAATTTTTTGGGGGGAAAGCCGGGATTTTTATGGGGGAAATCACGGGAATTATGGAGGGAAACCTTGGGAATTTTGGAGGAGAAATTGGGAAGTTTTGGGGGAAAAAATGGGACTTTTTTATAAAAAATGGGATTTTTTTAGCGGGGAGAAAAGGGAATTTTTAGGGGAAAAAAACCGGGAATTGTGGAGAGAAAAAATGGGAATTTTTAGGGGAAAAATAAGAAATTTTTTGGGGAAAAAAAAGGGATTTTTGGGGGTAAAAATCGGGATTTTTTGTGGGGAGAAAAGGGAATTTTTAAGGGGAAAAAGAGCAAATTTTGGGGGGGAAAAACTGAGAATTTTTTGGGAAAAACCCGGGAATTTTGGGGGTGAAAATGGGATTTTTTGGGGGTGGAAAGGGGGAATTTTGGGGGGAAAGAAAGAATTCATTTAAACAAATTAAACTTTGAATTTTTATTAAGGTTTATTGGAAGGAATGCAGGGAAACGAAGGATTTTTATTTAAAGATGGGAAATTGTTACCAAAAGATGAAAAAAAATCTGGAGAAAGCAAAACAAAAAGGGGAATAAAAGCGAAAAAAAGCCCCAAAAAGGTTAAAAAATAAAACTCCAAACTAAAATAAAAAGCCCCAAAAAGGTTCAAAAAAATTGGAAAAAAAAATTTAAATCCACAAAAACATCTCAAAAAAAAAAAAGACCAAGAAATCCCCAAAAAATTCCCAAATATTCCCTAAAAAAGCCCCAAAATTCCATTTTTGCTCCAGGTTTTGTCCCTCGGTGGCCTCGACCTGCAAGGGGGAGGGAAAGATCCCAAAATGTCCCAAAATTCCAGAAATTTATCCCAAAAAATCTCAAATTTATTATCCAAAAATCCCAACATTTCACCCCCAAAAAATCCCAAATTTAACCCCAAAATTCATCCCAAAATCTCAAAGTTTCACCCCAAAATTCTCTACATTTAATCCCAAATTTAATCCCCAAAATCCCAACATTTCACCCCAAATTTAATCCCAAAAATTCTTAAATTTCACCCCAAAAATTCCCCCAAAATCTTAAATTTTATCCCAAAACCCCCAAATTTTATCCCCAAAATTCTCATTTTTGCCCCAATTCTGTGTTGGGCTCCATTCCCAGGGTTGTTCCCGTGGGAATTCCAGGAATTTCCCAAATTTGGGGAATTTTGCCCCAATTTTCTGCCTCCGTCTCTTACGTGGAGGGGCCACAGGAGACCCCCACGCCTTTGGGGGAGGGGTCCTAAAATGCCCAAAAAATCCCCAAAATTCCCCCAAATTCACCCCAAAAATCCCAAATATTCCCTAAAAAATCCCACCCCCAAATCCCAAAAATTTCCCCAAAAAACCACAAAAAAATCCCAAAAATTTCGCCCAAAAATGGCCTAAAAATATCCTTGAATTTCCTTAAAATTCCCCCCAAAAATTCCCTAAAATTTTCCCAAAAATGAAAAAAAAATTCCCTAAAAATTCCCCCCAAAACTTCCAAAGAAATCTCAAAAATTTCCCCCCAAAATTCCCAAAATATCCCCCAGAAATCACAAGAAAATTGCCCAAAATTTCCCCCAAAATTCCCCAAAAATCCCCTCAAAATAAATCCCAAAAATTCCTCAAATGTTCCCCAAAAAAAACCCAAGAAACTCCCAAAAATTCCCCCCAAAAAATTCCCAAAAATCCCCCCAAAAAACCCCCAAAAGTTCCCCTAAAAAAACCCAAGAAATTCCCAAAAATTCCCCAAAAAACCCCCAAGAAATTCCCAAAAATTCCCCAAAAAACCCCCAAGAAATTCCCAAAAATTCCCCCCAAAAATTTCCCAAAAATTCCCCAAAAAACCCCCAAGAAATTCCCAAAAATTCCCCAAAAAAACCCCAAAAAATTCCTCAAAAAAACCACCAAAAAATTCCCAAAAACCCCAAGAAATTCCCAAAAATTCTCCAAAAAAACCCCAAGAAATTCCCGAAAAAAACCCAAGAAATTTCCCCAAAAAACCCCAAAAATTCCCAAAAAAACCCCACCAAAAAATTCCAAAAAATTCCCCCCCAAAAAATCCCCTCAAAAACTCCAAGAAATTCCCCAAAAAAACCCCAAGAAATTCCCAAAAATTCCCCCAAAACACCCCAAGAAATTCCCCCAAAAAAACCCAAAAATTCCCCAAAAATTCCCAAAAAAAACCCAAGAAATTCCCAAAAATTCTCCAAAAAAACCCCAAAAAATTCCCAAATGTTCCCCCCAAAAAACCCCAAGAAATTCTCCAAAAATTCCCCCAAAAAATTTCCCAAAAATTTCCCCCAAAACCCCCAAGAAAATCCCCAAAAATTCCCCCCAAAACCCCCAAGAAATTCCCCAAAATTCCCCAAAAAAATCCCAAAAAATTCCCCAAAAAAACACCAAAAAATTCCCAAAAACCCCAAGAAATTCCCCCAAAAATTCCCAAAAATTCCCCCAAAAATTCCCAAAAATTCCCCCCCAAAAAATCCCAAAAATTCCCCTTAAAAACTCCAAGAAATTCCCCAAAATTTCCCCAAAACACCCCAAAAATTCCCCCAAAAAATCCCAAAAATTCCCAAAAAACCCCAAGGAATTCCCAAAAATTCCCCACAATTTTCCCCCCCAAAAAATCCCAAAAAATCCCAAAAATTTCCCCCAAAATCCCCGGATTTTCCCTCTTACCTGGACCCGGATCCGGAGCTTCCTCTGGAGGCGTTTGGGGTTTTCTATAGGGGAATTTCTATAGGGGAATTTCTATAGGGGAATTTCTATAGGGGATTTGGGGTTTTCCATAGGGGATTTCATAGGGGAACTGGGATTTTTTTAAGGGAAATTTGGGATTTTCTATAGGGGATTTCTATAGGGGATTTGGGGTTTTCTATAGGGGAATTTGGGGTTTTCTATAGGGGATTTCTATAGGGGATTTGGGATTTTCCATAGGGGATTTTCCATAGGGAAATTTGGGGTTTTCTATAGGGGATTTTCCATAGGGAAATTTCGGGTTTTCTATAGGGGATTTTCCATAGGGGATTTGGGGTTTTCTATAGGGGAATTTGGGGTTTTCTATAGGGGAATTTGGGATTTTCCATAGGGAAGATTTGGGGTTTTCTATAGGGGATTTTCTATAGGGGAACTGGGGTTTTTTTATAGGGGAACTTGGGATTTTCCATAGGGGAATTTCTATAGGGGATCTGGGGGTTTTTTTCCATAGGGGATTTGGGATCCCCTATAGGGAAATTTTCCATAGGGGATTTGGGATTTTCCATAGGGGAATTTGGAGTTTTCTATAGGGAAATCTGGGAATTTCCAAAGAGGATTTGGGGTTTTCTATAGGGGAATTTGGGATTTTCTATAGGGCAATTTCCATAGGGGAACTGGGGTTTTTTATAGGGGAATTTGGGATTTTCCATAGGGGTATTCTATAGGGAAATTTGGGGTTTTCCATAGGGGATTTTCTATAGGGAAATTTGGGGTTTTCTATAGGGGATTTTCCATAGGGGATTTGGGGTTTTCCATAGGGGAATTTGGGGTTTCCATAGTGGAATTTGGGATCCCCTATAGGGATTTGGGATCCCCGATATGGATTCAGGTCTCTCTATAGGGGATTTAGGTGCCACTAGGACCCCCTATAAAATATGTAGAAACCCCTATAGAATGTGTAGGATCCCCTATAGGATCTATGGGGTGTGTAGGGGCCGGCGTGTGCCGGGACCATGGCAGATCCCCTATAGGATCCCCTATAGGATCTATGGGGTGTGTAGGGGCCGGCGTGTGCCGGGGCCGTGGCGGATCCCCTGCAGGGTCCCCTATAGGAACAGGGTCCCCTATGGGATCCATACGGCCCCGGCCGTAGGTGACCCCGGCCTTGCTGTGGCCTCGGCCCCGGGGGCAGCGCACGGGGACAGCGCCCCCCGCTGGGGGACAGGGCCTATGGAGCCCCTATAGAGCCCCTATGGGTGACCTATGGATCCCCTATGGGTCAGATATGGGGGTCCCTATGGATCCTCTATGGGTCACCTATGGAGCCCCTATGGGTCAGATATGGGTCACCTATAGATCCCCTATGGGAGCCCCTATAGATCCCCTATGGGTCAGATATGGGGGCCCCTATGGGTCAGATATGGGTCACCTATAGATCCCCTATGGGAGCCCCTATAGATCCCCTATGGGTCAGATATGGGGGCCCCTATGGGTCAGTTATGGATCCCCTATAGATCCCCTATGGGAGCCCCTATGGATCCCCTACAGATCCGCCTTTGGATCCCCTATGGATCAGCTATGGGAGCCCTATGGATCCCTTATAGATCCCCTATAGATCATTGATGGGATCCCTATGGAATCACTATGGGGACCTGTGGGATCCCCTATAGATCCCCTATAAATCCCCTGTGGATTCCCCATAAATCCCCTATGGATTCCCCATAAATTCCCCCACCTGTGGGACCCCTATGGGGTTACCTATGGATCCCCTATGGAACCCTCGATGGATCCCTATGGGTCACCTATAGATCCCTGGGAATCCCCTACAGAATCCCCCAGATCCCAGGGAGGGGCTGGGCGGCACCTACAGAGCCCCTATAGGGCCCCAGGGTCCCCTATAGAATCCCAATGTCCCCTATAGGGCCCCAAACCCCCCCCATAGAGCCCCTATAGGGCCCCAAACCCCCCCATAGGGCCCCTAAACCACCCCAATCCCCCCTACAGAACCCCCCCACGTCCCCTATAGACCCCATAACCCCACCCCAAACCCCCCCTATAGACCCTATGTCCCCTATAGGGCCCCAACATCCCCTATAGACCCCATAACCCCCCCAAAAGGTCCCATATAGGACCCCCCAAATCCCTTTAACCCCCCCCTTATAGAGCCCCAATGTCCCCCTATAGACCCCATAACCCCCCCCAACATCCCCTATAGACCCCATAACCCCCCCAACGTCCCCTATAGACCCCATAACCCCCCCCAACGTCCCCTATAGACCCCATAACCCCCCCAATGTCCCCTATAGAACCCAAACCTCCCACAAATCCCCTATAGACCCAACCCCAAACATCCCCTATAGGCCCCATAGGTCCCATATAGGGTCCACCCCCCCCCCAAATGTCCCCTATAGACCCCAAAATCCCCCCTATAGGTCCCATATAGGGCCCAGTGCCACCCCCAAAGTCCCCTATAGGTTCCATAGGTCCCATATGAGGCCCAACCCCCCCCTCCCCATGTCCCCTATAGACCCCATAGGTCCCAAATAGGGTCCAACCTCCCTCCCAAAATCCCATATAGACCCCATAGATCCCATACAGGTTCCAAACCCGCCCCCCAAAATCCCCTATAGACCCCAAAATCCCCCCCAAAATCCCCTATAGACCCCATGGATCCCATACAGGGCCTCCCCCCAAAAATCCCTTATAGACCCCATAGGTCCCATATAGGGTCCAACACCCCCTCCCCCCCAAAATCCCCTACAGGTCCCATATAGGGCCCAAAACCACCCCCAAAAATTCCATATAGGTCCCGTATAGGGCCCAAGCCCCGTCCCCAGAGTCCCTTATAGTCCCCATAGGTTCCGGATATCCCCAGAAACCACTCCGGATTTTCCCAAATGCCCCCCTATAGATTCCCTCCCCCTAGAGATCCCCTATAGATCCCCCCCCCCAACCCTCCATAGGTACCATCAAACCCCCCCCTCCCTCCTCCCTTTCCCTCCCTCCAACCTCCATCCATACGTTCCGGATATCCCCAAAAAATCCCCCCCCACCCCACAGATCCCATATAGATCCCCTATAGATCCCATACAGGCCCCCCACACACACACCCCCTCACGCCCACCCTGCCGCCCCCCCAAACATTCTATACCCCCCTCAAACCCCTTTAAGTCCCCCTCAGGACCCGTTTGAAAAGCCCCCAGCCCCATTTGAAACTCCAAACCGCCCCTATAGAGCCCCTATAGCCTCCATACGTCCCCTCCCTGCTCGCCCTCAGCCGCCTCTAAAATGGCGGCCGCCACCTCCCCCTCACGGCAGCGAAGCCACGCCCCCTCGCACGACGGCACCGCTGATTGGCTGCTTCTCCCATAGCGACAGCGCTGATTGGTTGAGAGGAGCGGAAGGCGGGGTTTAGTCGTGAGGGGAGCGGGAGGGGTTTTGGCGGGAAAGGGGCGGGGTTATGGCGGATGATTGACGCGAAGGGTCTCAGGTGGAGGCGGGGTTATGCAAATGAGTGGACGTGGTTTGTTGAGGGGAAAGGGGGAGAAGCCGCTAATAATTAATAATGTTTGGGGGGGATAATGGCTAATTAGCGCTAATTAATGGGCAATTACGGATAATAACCGGGTAATAATGGCTAATTATGGCTAATTAATGGGGGTAATAATAATTATGGCTAATGGTATTATTATTAATATATATTTGCTAATTAATGGCAAAATAATAGCTAATAAATGGGTAATTATAGCGAATAATTGCTAATTAATGGGGATGATCACGGCTCATAATGGCTAATAATGAGGAAATAGTGATTAGAAATTGGAAATTATGATTAATAACGGGAAATAATTAATAATAATTGGGAAATAACGGAGAAGTATCGAGAAATGATGATTATTAATTGGGAAATAACGATTATTAATTGCGAAATAATGATTAATATTGGGAATATTTCTCAATGATGGGGGGAAAAAAATTAATCACGAGAAATAACGAATCATAATTGGGAAATAATTCTCAAAATTAATTAATAATGGGAAATAATTAAGAAATTATGGGGAAATAAGGGCTAATAACGATGAATAATTAAGAAATGGTGATTATTAATGAGGAGCTAATTAGCAAATCTCCCCTCCCCCCTCCCCCCTCCCCTTTTCCAGCTGTTCCCGGAGCAGCCGGGGTGGGGGAGGGGCGGCAGCTGCGGGGTCACGTGACCGCTCCCATCCCCCCCTCCCCCCCCTTTGGGGGCTGGAGGGAGCCCCAGGGGGGGAGGGGAAATTTGGGAATTTTGGGGTTAAAAATGGGGAAAAAATGGGAATTTTGGGGTTAAAAATTGGGAATTTTGGGGTTAAAAATGGGGAAAAATTGGGAATTTTGGGGGTAAAAATGGGGAAAAAATGGGAATTTGTGGGTTAAAAATGGGGGCGAAATTGGGAATTTTGGGGGTAAAAATGGGGAAAAATTGGGAATTTTGGGGGTAAAAATGGGGAAAAAATGGGAATTTGGGGGTTAAAAATGGGGGCGAAATTGGGAATTTTGGGGGTTAAACATGGGGAATTTTGGGGCTAAAAAATGGGAATTTTGGTGGTAAAAAATGGGAATTTTGGGACGGAAAAATTGAGTAAAAAATGGGAATTTTGGGGAATAAAAATGGGTAAAAAAATGGGAATTTTGGGAAGGAAAAATTGAGCAAAAATTGGGAATTTTGGGGGTTAAAAATGGGAAATTTTGTGGTAAAAAAATGGGAATTTTGGGAAGGAAAAATTGAGAAAAAAAATGGGAATTTTGGGGAATAAAAATAGGGGAAAATTGGGAAATTTTGGGGCTAAAAAATGGGAATTTGCGGGTAAAAAGATGGGAATTATGGGGGTTAAAACTGGAAATTTTGGGGATTAAAAAATGGGGGTTTTGGGGATAAAAAATGGGAATTTTGGGGGGTAAATTTGGGAATTTTGGGGAATAAAATATGGGGATTTTGGGGATGAAAATGGGGATTTTGGAGTTAAGAAATGAGAATTTTGGGGATAAAAAGTCCCAACAATGGGAATTTGTTTTTATAAAATGCTCCCAAAATTGGAATTTTGGGGGAATTTGGGAATAAAAACGGGAAATTTGGGAGGGTTTTGGGAAAATAAAGGTTCCAGAAATGGGAATTTTGGGAATAAAAAGGTCCCAAAATGAGAATTTTGCGGGAATTTGGGACTAAAAAGCTCTAAAATAACGGGAATTTTTGGCATAAAATTATCCCAAAAATCGGAATTATGGGGGAACAAAAATGGGAATTTTTGGTTTGCTTTTTTTTTTTTTGAGGGGGGGACTAAAAAATCTCCCCCCCCCCAAAAAAATCGGAATTTTGGAGGGATTTGGGTCTAAAAATCCCCCCCCAAAAAAATCCCAATTTTGAACTTTTTCCCTTTTCAAAAACCCCAAAATTTGGGGAATTTTTTGGGGTTTTTTCCCCATTTTTTGGGGGTTTTTTTCCCATTTTTTGGGGGGTTTTCTTAGGGAATTTTTTGGGGGAATTTTCCTCGGGAATTCTCGCGAGAATTCGGGGTCCGGGAGCCCCCCTGGAGCCCCCACCCGGGGGGGGAGGTCCCGGGAATTTCGGGATTTTGGGAGGGTCCGGGGGGGATTCGGGAGCGACCGGGAGGAGCCGAGGAGAGCGGTGGGAACCGGGCGGGGGAAATTTGGGGGAAATTTGGGGGCAATTTGGGGGGATTTTGGGGGAAATTGGGAATTTTGGGGGGAGTTTGGGGCGGAATTTGGGGTTTTGGGGGGATTTTGGGGGGAATTTGGGGAATTTTGGGGGAATTTTGAGGGGAGTTTGGGGGGAAATTGGGAATTTGAGGGGGAGTTTGGGAGGAAATTTGGAGTTTGGGGGGGATTTTGGGGGAAATTTGGGGGGTTTGGGGGGATTTGGGGATTTTGGGGGTGGTTGGGGGAATTTTGGGGGAAATTGGGGCGGAATTTGGAGTTTTGGGGGGAGTTTGGGGGAAATTTGGGGATTTTGGGGGGATTTGGGGGCAAAAATTGGGAATTCTGGGGGAATTTGGGGGGGAATTTAGGGGTTTGGGGGGATTTTTGGGGTGAATTTGGGAAGGAATTTGGGGGTTTTGAGGGGGATTTGGGGATTTTTGAGGGATTTTGGGGAATTTTGGGGGAAATTGGGAATTTGAGGGGGAGTTTGGGGGGAAATTTGGAGTTTTGGGGGGATTTTGGGGGGAATTTTGGGGGAATGTGGAAGAAATTTGGAAGTTTTTGGGGGGAATTTTGAGGGGATTTTGGGGGAAATTTAGAAGAAATTTGGGGCTTTTGAGGGAGTTTGGAGGAAATTTGAGGGGAGTTGGGGGCGATTTGGGGAAAATTTGGGAATTTTGGGGGGATTTGGGGGAAATTTTAGCGATTTTGGGCTGGTTTTGGGACATTTGGGGCCGGTTTTGTCCCTCCCGGGGGGTTCTAATGAAGGCTAATGAATATTTATCTTTATGCAAATGAAGGGAGTGGGGTCCGTCTGAGGCCACGCCCCCTCTGCAGCTGTTGTGGGGGGAGGAGGGGGGGAATTCCAGCAAAGGATTCTGGGAGCAGCTGCTGGGGGGGGGCTCCCAGTGCTCCCAGTGCTCCCAGTCCCTCCCAGTTCATTCCCAGTTCATTCCCAGTTCATCCCAGTTCATCCCAGTCCATCCCAGTCCCTCCCAGTTCAATCCCAGTTCATTCCCAGTCCCTCCCAGTTCATCCCAGTCCATCCCAGTCCCTCCCAGTTCACTCCCAGTTCATTCCCAGTTCATCCCAGTCCATCCCAGTCCCTCCCAGTTCACTCCCAGTTCAATCCCAGTCTATCCCAGTTCATCCCAGTCCCTCCCAGTCCATCCCAGTTCACTCCCAGTTCATTCCAGTTCATCCCAGTTCATTCCCAATCCGTCCCAGTTCCTCCCAGTCCATCCCAGTCCCTCCCAGTTCACTCCCAGTCTATCCCAGTTCATTCCCAGTTCATCCCAGTTCATTCCCAGTTCATTCCCAGTCCATCCCAGTCTCTCCCAGTTCACTTCCAGTTCATCCCAGTCCATCCCAGTCCCTCCCAGTTCATTCCCAGTCCCTCCCAGTCCATCCCAGTTCAATCCCAGTCCCTCCCAGTCCCTCCCAGTTCATTCCCAGTCCCTCCCAGTCCCTCCCAGTTCATTCCCAGTCTATCCCAGTCCCTCCCAGTTACTCCCATTTCATTCCAGGTTCGTTCCCAGTCCCTCCCAGCCCCTCCCAGTTAATCCCAGTTCAATCCCAGTTACTCCCAGTTCATTCCAGGTTCGTTCCCAGTCCCTCCCAGTTCCCTCCCAGTTAATCCCAGTTCAATCCCAGTTACTCCCATTTCATTCCAGGTTCGTTCCCAGTCCCTCCCAGTTCCCTCCCAGTATCCCCGGGTTTGGGGGCGGGGCCATGGGGGCGCTGCCGCTGCCCCTCCCCCTCCTGCTGCTGGCCGGGGTGGCCGAGGGGACCCCGAGGGGGACGGAGGGGACAGCGCTGGACCTGGGTGAGCGTCACCGGTGTCCCCAAATGTCCCCAAATGTCCCCAAATGTCACCGGTGTCCCCAAATGTCCCCAAATGTCCCCAAATGTCCCCAATGTCCCCAATGTCCCCAAATGTCACCAATGTCACCGGTGTCCCCAAATGTCCCCAAATGTCACCAATGTCACCAATGTCACCGGTGTCCCCAAATGTCCCCAAATGTCCCCAAATGTCCCCAAATGTCACCAATGTCACCGGTGTCCCCAAATGTCCCCAAATGTCCCCAAATGTCCCCAAATGTCACCAATGTCACCAATGTCACCAATGTCACCGGTGTCCCCAAATGTCCCCAAATGTCCCCAAATGTCCCCAAATGTCACCAATGTCACCGGTGTCCCCAAATGTCCCCAATGTCCCCAATGTCCCCTCAGTGTCCCCTCAGTGTCCCCCCAGTGTCCTCAATGTCCCCCCATGTCCCGAAAGGTCCCAAATGTCTCCGATGTCCCCAAATGCCTCTAAATGTCCTCAATGTCCCCAATGTCCCCCAATGTCCCCCAATGTCATCAATGTCCCCAATCCCCCCAGTGTCCCCTGGATGTCCCCAATGTCCTCAGTGTCCCCTCCGTGTCCCCAGTGCCCTCAGCATCCTCTCAGTGTCCCCTCAGTGTCCCCAAAGTCCCCCAATGTCCCCTCAGTGTCCCCAATGTCCTCCAATGTCTCCCAGTGTCCCCTCCGTGTCCCCTCCGTGTCCCATCAGTGTCCCCTCAGTGTCCCCAATGTCCCCCCAATGTCCCCCCAGTGTCCCCTCAGTGTCCCCAAATGTCCTCAGTGTCCCCTCCGTGTCCCCTCAGTGTCCCCCCAGTGTCCCCTCAGTGTCCCCAATGTCCTCCAATGTCCCCCAGTGTCCCCTCAGTGTCCCCTCAGTGTCCCCCCAGTGTCCCCAATGTCCCCTCAGTGTCCCCTCCGTGTCCCCTCTGTCCCCAGGCCGCTGTCGCTTCGCTCTGGGCATGGAGGACGGGACCATCCCCGACTTTCGCCTCTCGGCCTCCAGCGCCTGGTCCGACTCCACCGCCGCCCGCCACGGCCGGTACGCACCAGTACGGACCAGTATAGACCAGTATGGACCAGTACGGACCAGTATAGACCAGTATGGACTGGTATGGACCGGTATAGACCGATATAAACCAGTATGGACCAGTATGGACCAATATGGACCTGTATGGACCAGTATAGACCAGTATAAACCAGTATGGACCAGTATAGATCAGTATAAACCAGTATAGACTGGTATAAACCTGTGTGGACCAGTATAGACCAGTATAAACCAGTATGGACCAATATGGACCTGTATGGACCAGTATAGATCAGTATAAACCAGTATAGACTGGTATAAACCTGTATGGACCAGTATAAACCATGGATCAGTATGGACCAGTATGGATCACTATAAACCAGTATGGACCAGTATGGACCAGTATAGACCAGTTTGGATCCCCAGTGTCCCCTGAATGTCCTCAAACCCCAGAATGTCCCCAAATCCCCTGGGTGTTCCCCCATTCCCGAGTGTCCCCAAATGTCCCCAAAAATGTCCCCTGGGCGTCCCCAAACCTCAAAATATCCCCAAATCCCAAGTGTCCTCATGTCCCAAAGTGTCCCCAGATGTCCCCAAACGTCCCCAAATGTCCCCAGGCTGGGCCGCAGCGACGGCGACGGCGCCTGGTGCCCAGCAGGTTCCCCGAGTGTCCCCAAAAATGTCCCCTGGGTGTCCCCAAACCCCCAAACGTCTTCAAATCCCCTGGATGTCCCCTCATTCCCAAGTGTCCCCTGAGTGTCCCCTGAGTGTCCCCAAGTGTCCCCTGGGCATCCTCAAGTGTCTCAAGTGTCCCCTGAGTGTCCCCTGAGTGTCCCCAAACCTCAAAACGTCCCCAAACTCCTTGGCTCTCCCCACATCCCCAACCACCCCAAGTGTCCCCAAACGTCCCCAAACGTCCCCAGGCTGGGCCGCAGCGACGGCGACGGCGCCTGGTGCCCGGCGGGGCCGGTGTTCCCGGCCGAGCAGGAGTTCCTGGAGGTGGACCTGGGCCGGCTGCACCTGGTGACGCTGGTGGGGACGCAGGGACGCCACGCGGGGGGACACGGCCGCGAGTTCGCCCGGCAGTACCGGCTGCGCTACAGCCGCGACCGGCGCCGCTGGCTGCGCTGGAGGGACCGCTGGGGAGCCGAGGTGGCCTTGGGGACATCGGGGGCGGCGGGGGACATTTGAGGGGATTGGGGACATTGGGGGTGTTGGGGATATTGGGAGAATCTGGGGACATTGGGGACATTGGGGGATTGGGGACATTGGGGATGTTGGGGGAATTTTGGGACATTGGGGATATTGGGGACATCAGAGGGATTGGGAACATTGAGGGCATTGGGGGTGTTGGACGTCTTGGGGACACTGGCGGGATTTGGGGACATTGGGGGTGTTTGGGGTGTTGAGGGGATTTGGGGACATTGGGGGTGTTGGAGACATTTGGGGGATTGGGGACATCGGGGGTGTTGGGGACATTGAGGGGATTGGGGGCGTTGGGGACATTGGGGACATCAGGGGGATTGGGGACATTTGAGGGGATTAGGGGCATGGAAGGGATTGGGGACATTTGGGACATTGGGGGGATTGGGGGGATTGGGGACATCGGGGACATTTGGGGGATTGGGGACATTGGGGATATTGGGGGTGTTGGGGATATTGGGGATATGGGGAGGACTGGGGACACTGGGGGGATTGGGGGATTTGGGAGTGTTGGGGACATGGAAGGGATTGGGGGCATTGGGGGCATTGCGGGTGTTGAGGACATTGGGAGGATTTGGGACACTGGGGACATTGAGGGGATTTTGGGACATCGGGGGTGTTGGGGACATTGGGAGGATTGGGGACACTGGCAGGATTTGGGGACATTGGGGGTGTTGGGGACATTGAGGGGATGAGGGGCGTGGGGGACATTGGGGACATCAGGGCTGTGGAGGGGATTTGGGGACGTTGGGGACACTGGGGGATTTGGGGACATTGGGAGGATTGGGGACATTTGGGGGATTAGGGGCATGGAGGGGATTGGGGACATTGGGGACATTGGGGACGTTGGGGGTATTGGGGATATTGGGAGAATCTGGGGACATCAGGGGAATCTGGGGACATTTGGGGATACTGGGGGTGTTGGGGACATTGGGGACATTTTGGGGATTGGAGGGATTTGGGGGTGTTGGGGACATTGGGGACATTGGGGGGTATCGAGGGGATTTGGGGACATTGAGGGTGTTGGGGACATCGGGGGAATTTGGGGACATCGGGAGGATATTGGGGACATCAAGGGGACCTTGTGCACACTGTGGAGCTGAGTCCATCAGGGACCTTGGGGACACCCCGGGCACCTTGGGGACATCGCAGACACCCCGGGGCACTTTCGGGGCTGTGACAGATCCCGAGGGACCCCCACCGTCCCCTCGGCCGACGCCGCCCTCGGGTGCCACCGGCCGCGGTTCTCGGTGTCCCCCGCAGGTGATCGGTGGCAACGAGGACCCCGAGGGCGTGGTGCTCAAGGACCTGTCGCCGGCGCCGGTGGCCCGGGCGCTGCGGGTGTACCCGCGGGCGCCGCGCGCCATGAGCGTCTGCCTGCGCCTCGAGCTCTACGGCTGCCCCTGGGAGGGTGAGCGCCACCCCCGTGCCACCTCCGTGCCACCTCCGTGCCACCTCCTTGTCACCTCCCTGGCACCTCCCTGGCACCTCCCTGTCACCTCCGTGTCACCTCTGTCCACCCCACTGGTGGCCCTGAAGGGGTGGCGGTCGCCCATGGTCGTGTTCTTCACCCTGCGGCGGCTCTTGGTGGTGGCCCTGGGGGCACCTGGGATGGGGTTTGGTCATGGGGGGGTCAATGGTTGGGTGGTGGGATCATCCATTGGGTGTTGGGGTCACCCATTGGGTGTTGGGGTCACCCATTGGGTCATGGGGTCATCCATTGGGTGTTGGGGTCAACGGTTGGGTCATGGGGTCACCCATTGGCTGTTGGGGTCAACAGTTGGGTCATGGGGTCAATGGTTGGGTTTTGGGGTCAACGGTTGGGTCATGGGGTCACCCATTGGGTGTTGGGGTCAAGGGTTGGGTCATGGGGTCAACCATTGGGTGTTGGGGTCAAGGGTTGGGTCATGGGGTCAACCATTGGGTGTTGGGGTCAAGGGTTGGGTCATGGGGTCAACCATTGGGTGTTGGGGTCATCCGTTGGGTCATGAGGTCATTGGTTGAGTATTGGGGTCACCCATTGGGTGTTGGGGTCAACAGTTGGGTCATACGGTCAACGGTTGCTTGATGACATCATCCACTGACTCATGACATCATCACGGCCACCCCGCCCCCCTGTCCCACCCATTGCCACCTCTTGGGTGTCCCCAAAGCTGTGGTGGCCCCTCCATGGCCACGTCCCCCCCCGTTAACCTCCTGGTGACCCCGCCGTGACCCCGCGGTGACACGGCCCTGTCCCTGTCCCCAGCCGGGCTCCTGTCCTACACGGCGCCGCGGGGACACGTCATGGCCCTGGACCCCGTCCCCATCGTCCTCAACGACTCCACCTACGACGGCTTCAGCGCCGGCCCGTGAGTGTCCCCAGGTGTCCCCAGACCATCCCCAGGGGTCACCTGCCCCAAGAATTCCCAAATTTCCTGCACCCAACCCCTCCCCAGGTGTCCCCAAACTGTCCCAGGTGTCCCTGGGGCATCTCCAGGTGGGTGGGACGGGACAGTCCCCATATCCAGGTGTGTCCCACCTGCCCAGGTGTCCCTGGGGCATCTCCAGGTGGGTGGGACGGGACAATCCCCATATCCAGGTGTGTCCCACCTGCCCAGGTTGCACTTCGGGGGGCTGGGCCAGCTCTCGGACGGGGTCCTGGGCCTCGATGACTTCCTGAGGACGCGCGAGCGCCGCCTGTGGCCGGGCTACGACTACGTGGGGTGGCCACGCCCACCCGGGCCCCACCCCCACGTGGAGCTGGAGTTCGAGTTCCAGGAGCTCCGCACCTTCCACGCCATGCAGGTGCCCCAGGGCATGCTGGGAGGCGTGGGGGCGCCGGGGATTGTGGGACTGGTCAGCCATGGATGGACCGATGGGTGGCCACCAGGTCAGGCCCAGCTTGGGGTCAGGGATGTTCCTCTGGAGAACTTCAGGATTGGTCACCTTGCCCCAGAGCATCATGGGATGGTGGGAAATGGAAGATTTGGGACGCTGGGGATTGTGGGATTGGTCAGCCATGGATGGACCAATGGGTGGCCACCAGGTCAGGCCCAGCTTGGGGTCAGGGATGTTCCTCTGAAGAACTTCAGGATTGGTCACCTTGCCCCAGGGCATCATGGGATGGTGGGAAATGGAAGACCTGGGAGATTTGGGATGCCGGGGATTGTGGGATTGGTCAGCTGTGGATGGACGGACACGTGACCACTGTCCAGCTTGGGGTCAGGGACGTCCCTCTGGATTGGTCACCTTGCCCCAGAGCATCATGGGATGTCCTGTCACCGCCCCCTCCCAGGTCCACTGCAACAACCTCCACACGCGCGGCGTCGGAATCTTCCGGGCGGTCGAGTGTCGCTTCAAGAAGATCCTGGCCACGGCCTGGGAGCCCCTGGTGGTCACCCACAGCCTGGCCGGGGCCACCAAGGACCCCAGCGCCCGCTCGGTCACCGTCCCCTTGGGCGGGCGCCGCGCCCGCTTCATCCAGTGCCGCTTCTTCTTCGGCGCCGAGTGGATGCTCTTCAGTGAGGTGTCCTTCGTCTCAGGTGGGGTGGTGGGGTCAACGGTTGGGTCATGGGGTCATTGGTTGGGTGTTGAGGTCAACGGTTGGGTCATGGGGTCATTGGTTGGGTGTTGAGGTCAACGGTTGGGTCATGGGGTCATTCATTGGGTCATAGAGTCAAGAGTCGGGTATTGGGGTCAATGTTTGGGTCATGGGTCAACGGTTGGGTCATGAGGTCAACGGTTGGGCCATGGGGTCATCCATTGGGTGTTGGGGTCAACGGTTGGGTGGTGGGGTCAATGGTTGGGTCATGGGGTCATCCATTGGGTGTTGGGGTCAACAGTTGGGTCATGGGGTCATCCATTGGGTGTTGGGGTCAACGGTTGGATGTTGGGGTCAACAGTTGGGTCATGGGGTCACCCATTGGGTGGTGGGGTCAACGGTTGGGTGGTGGGGTCATTGGTTGGATCATGGGGTGAACCATTGGGTGGTGGGGTCAATGGTTGGGTCATGGGGTCATCCATTGGGTGTTGGGGTCAATGGTTGGGTCATGGGGTCATCCATTGGGTGTTGGGGTCAATGGTTGGGTGATGACATCATTGGTTGACTGCTGAGGTCATCATCGGTCAATGACGTCATCGACTTCACGATAACGCCTTTGATCGTTCATGATGCTATTGCCGATGATGTCATCGGCTCTTGATGACATCATTGACCGTTGATGGCGTCATCAATGACCGTCCCCACCCCCAGAGGTGCTGGATGACCCCATGGGTGCCAGTGGGTGGCCCCCGACCCCTGACCCCTCCTCCGCCATCTTGGAAAACGCCCAGGACAGGAGCGGGGCCACCAACGTCACCGGCTTGGGTAGGCGGAGCTTAGATGGGTGTGGTTTAAATGGGAGGGGCTTAATATGGGAGATTGAGTGGGTGGGGCTTAATTGGGAGGGGCTTTGAGGGGTGGGGTTTAATTGGGCATGGCCTAAGGGGGTGTTGCTTAACTGTGGGTTAAATGGGTGGGGTTTAATTGGGTGTGGCTTAATGGGGTGTGGCTTAACTGAGGGTTAAATGGGTGGGTTTTAATTGGGCGGAGCTTAACGGGGTGTAGAATAACGGCCGTGTAAATGGGCGGGGCTTAATTGGGTAAGGTTCTAGGGGGTGGGAATTAAATGGGCGTGGCTTATCGGAGGTGGGCGTGGCCACCACGGCTCCCACTCCTCCCAGCAGCCCCCGAGGTCCCGCCCGCAGCCCAGGGCGAGGCGGGGCAGCCGCCGGCGCTGCTGGGGTGCCTGGGCGCCATCATCGTCCTCCTCCTGCTCGCCATCATCATCCTCGTCCTGCGGCGGCGGCGCGGCGCGGCCGGGCCAATGGGCAAGGTCACTGGGAGGGACTGGGAGGGACTGGGATCAAACTGGGAGGGACTGTGAGGAACTGGGAGGGAACTGGGAGGGGATTGGGTGGAAGTGGGAGGGGACTGGGAGGGACTGGGAGAGATTGCGAGGGGCTGGAAGGGGCTGGACTGGTTTTTACTGGTCTGAGCTGGTTCTAATTGCTCAGAACTGGTTCTAACTGGTTTTTACTGGTCTGAACCAGTTCTAACTGAGGCTGAACTGGTTCTAACTGGTTCGAACCGGTTCTATCCGCGGCTGAACCGGTTCTAATGGTTTTTACTGGTCTGAGCTGGTCCCAACTGAAGCTGAACCGGTTCTAAGTGGTCTGAACTGGTTCTAACTGGTTTTTACTGATCTGAACCGGTTCTAACTGCTCTGGACCGGTTCTAACTGGTCCGAACTGGTTCTAATGGGCTCTAACTGGTCTTTACTGGTTTTTCCTGGTGTTTCCCGGTTGTCAGGGCCGCGGGGCGGAGGCGGCGCTGCGGGTGCAGCTCTCGGGGGACACCGGGGTCAGAACTGGGGGGTTGAACTGGTTCTAACTGGTCCGAACTGGTTCTAATGGGCTCTAACTGGTTGTAACTGGTTTTTCCTGGTTTTTACTATTTTTTCCTGGTGTTTCCCGGTTGCCAGGGCCGCGGGGCGGAGGCGGCGCTGCGGGTGCAGCTCTCGGGGGACACCGTGGTCATCAACAACGCCACGGCAGGGGGAGGGGCGCGGGGGGGGCCCCGCTACGAGCGGATCGGAACCGGAAGTGGAACCGGAAACGGAAGTGGGATCGGAACCGGAAGTGGGATCGGGATTGGAACCGGAAATGGAACCGGAACTGGGGAGTACCAGGAACCCACCCGGGCACGGCCCCGACTGGCACCGGTGCCCCCCGGGGCTGGTGAGAGAGGGGAAAATGGGGAAAAAATGGGGAAAATGGGGAAAAAGGGAAAAAATGGGGAAAAAGGGGAACATGGGAAAAGAGAAAAGGGAAAAATGGGGAAAGAGGGGTGAAAAAAGAGGAGAACAAAAAAGGGAAAAAAGGGGAAAAGAAAAAAGGGAGAAAAGGGGGAAAAATGGGGAAAAAAAGGGTAAAAATGGGGAAAATAAAAAAGGGAAAAATGGGGGAAGAGGGGGGAAAAAAGAGGAGAACAAAAAAGGGCTAAAAGGGGGAAAACGGGGAAAAGATAAAAGGAAAAAAAGGGGGAAAGTGGAGGGGGAAAGGGAAAAAATGGGGGGAAAGAAAAAAGGAAAAAAACGGGAAAAAAGGGGGGGAAATGGGAAAACGGAGGAAAAAAACAAAGGGAAAAAAAGGGGGAAGAAAAAAGGGAAAAAAGAGGAAAAAGGGTAGGAAAAAAGGTGAAAAAATAGGGAAAAAATGGGAAAAAAGGAGGAAAGGAAAAAAGGGGGAAAAGGGGAAAAGAAAAAAGGGGAAAAAGGGGGGAAAATTGGGGAAAGGAAAAAGGGGAAAAAAGGTGAAAGGAAAAAGGGGAAAAAAGAAGGAAAAGGGAGGGGAAAAAGGAGGGAGGGAGGATTTTTTCCCCCGTTTTATTTTTGCCTGAAATCTCCAAAAAAAATCAGTCCGGGAATGAGGAAAAGGCTCAAAATTGGCCCAAAAATCCCTCGGGAATGGAAGAGGAGGGGGAATGCCCACCCCTCTCTGACCACGCCCCTCTCTGGCCACACCCCCCAGCCAACCCGGCCTATCGGCTACTTCTGGCCACCTACGCCCAGCCAATAGGAGGCCTCGCCTTGGCCACGCCCAATGCTGCCAAGCCAATCAACACCGACGGTAAGGGTGGGGCTCAAGGAAGGCCACGCCCACTTTGACCACACCCGCCATGACCTCACCTGTGCCCCTCCCACCTGCACAGGTGAGCCCGAGGTGGGGGCGGGGGCTTACGCCGAGGCTGACGTCACCGGAGGCTCCGCCTACGCCCTGGCTGGCCCCGCCCACAGCCCCGCCCATGGCCCCGCCCTCCCCACCTTCCCTCGGGACCGCCTCCGCTTCCGGGAGAAGCTGGGGGAGGGGCAGTTCGGAGAGGTAAGCCACGCCCCCGGTATCAAGCCACGCCCCCACAATGAGGCCACACCTATAATGGTTTAGCCACGCCCCTAAAGGGCTTTAGCCCCGCCTCTAAATTATTTGCCACATCCCTGTCTGGTTTAGCCCCGCCCCTTCGCAAGGCCATGCCCACTATGGATTAACCACGTCCCTTATTGAATTGGCTCCGCCCCTTTTTATTCTCCACCCCCATTAGTTTGGCCACACCCACCCCATTGAAGCCCCGCCCACATTCATGTATTTGACCCCACCCAGCTGAGGTTTAACCCCACCCACATGGAGGCCACGCCCCCTGTGTGTTAGCCCTGCCCCATTTCCGAACACCCACCCATTTCTATTGGCCACACACCCCCCTTTCATTTGGCCCCGCCCCCAGGTGCTGCTGTGTGAGGTCATCGCCCCCCACACCCTGGGCCTGGCCCCGCCCCCCGGGTCAAGCCCCGCCCCCTCGGGCACGGAGCGCCCCCTGCTGGTGGCGGTGAAGGTGCTGAGGCCGGACGCCACCAAAAACGCCCGGTAGGGAAACTGGGATGGACTGGGAGGGACTGGGAATGAACTGGGAATGGACTGGGAGGGGACTGGGGGGGACTGGGAGTGGCCTGAGAATGAACTGGGAATGAACTGGGATAGATTGGGAGTGAACTGGGATGGACTGGGAGGGACTGGGATAGATTGGGAATGAACTGGGATAGATTGGGAGTGGGGTTTGGGGCAAGAAATGGGGGAAAATTGGGAAAAATTTGGATTTCGGGGGGAAAATTGATGGGAAATGGGGATTTGGGGATACTGGGATGCACTGGGAGGGACTGGGAGGAGTCAGGAGGGTACTGGAGGGTGGCCAAAGGGACCCAGGTGTGCCCAGGTGTGCCCAGAACATCCCCAGGTGTGCCCAGGGCGTACCCAGGTGTACCCAGGTGTACCCAGAACATCCCCAGGTGTGCCCAGGGCATCCCCAGGTGTATCCAGGTGTGCCCAGGTGTACCCAGGGCATACCCGACCATACCCAGGGCATCCCCAGGTGTGCCCAGGAGTACCCAGGACATCCCCAGGTGCACCCAGGTGTGCCCAGGTGTACCCAGGACATTACCCAGGTGTACCCAGCTGCACCCAGGTGTGCCCAGGTGTACCCAGGTGCGCCCAGGGCATATCCAGGTATACCCAGACCATACCCAGGTGTGTACCCAGGGCATTACCCAGGTGTGCCCAGGTGTACCCAGAGCATCCCCAGGTGTGCCCAGGTGCGCCCAGGTGTGCCCAGGGCATCCCCAGGTGTACCCAGGTGTACCTAGAGCATCCCCAGGTGCACCCAGGTGTGCCCAGGTGTACCCAGGTATACCCAGACCATACCCAGGTGTACCCAGGGCATTACCCAGGTGTGCCCAGGTGTGCCCAGGTGTACCCAGAGCATCCCCAGGTGCGCCCAGGTGCGCCCACAGCATCCCCAGGTGTGCCCAGGTGTACTCAGGGCATATCCAGGTATACCCAGACCATGCCCAGGTGTACCCAGGTGCACCCAGGTGTGCCCAGGTGCACCCAGGTGTACCCAGAGCATACCCAGGTGTGCCCAGGTGTACCCAGGACATTACCCAGGTGTGCCCAGGTGTGCCCAGGTGCCCTGACCTGGCGCCCGGGCGCGCCCAGGCGCGATTTCCTGCAGGAGGCGCGGGCACTGTGGCGGCTGCGGGACCCCAACATCGTGCGGCTGCTGGGCGTGTGCGGGGGGCCCGGCCCCCTGTGCATCGTCACCGAGTACATGGAGCACGGAGACCTCCACCAGTTCCTGGGCGGGGCCCGGGGCCACGCCCTCAGGTGGGGACACGCCCACTTCCCCCCCCACACACACCTGGCCGGGCCACGCCCGCTACGGCCGCGCCCGGTTCAAATCATTTTGCGTTGTCATTTTTGGGGTTCTGGCCCTTTAAGAGAAGCCACTCCATGATTTAGCCACGCCCATCACTAAGGAAAGGCCACGCCCACATTCCTGCACACCTGGCCAGGCCACGCCCGCTGCGGCCGCGCCCATTCTGAGTTGGGGTTTGGTTGTAATTTCGGGGGTTCTGGCCCTTTAAGAGAAGCCACTCTGTAATTAAGCCACGCCCACCAAGAAGAAAAGGCCACGCCCACTTCCCCACACACCTGGCTGGGCCACGCCCGCTGCGGCCGCGCCCGGTTCAAATCATTTTGCGTTGTCATTTTTGGGGTTCTGGCCCTTTAAGAGAAGCCCTGATATAATTAAGCCACGCCCATCACTCAAGGAACGGCCACGCCCACATCCCCACACACCTGGCTGGGCCACGCCCACTACAGCCACGCCCACTCCAAATGCAGAAAAATCGAATTTTTTTGGGAAAAAACACAAATAATTGTAGAAAAATCGGATTTTTTTGGGGGGGAAAATGTGAATAATCATAGAAAAATCAGATTTTTTGGGGGAAAAACCCTATTTTTGGGGGGGAGAAAAATCTGAGAATAATCGTAGAAAAATTAGATTTTCTAGGAGAAAAAAGCGATTTTTTGGGGAAAAAATATCAATTTTTGGGGGGAAAAAAACCCACAAATAATCCTAGAAAAATCAGATTTTTTTGGGGTAAAAAAGCTAATTTTTTGGGGAAAAAAGCCTTTTTTGGGGGGGAAAAAACCGCGAATAAGCCTAGAAAAATCAGATTTTTTTGGGGAAAAAACCGCAAATAATCGTAGAAAAATCAGATTTTTTTTGGAAAAAACCCGCAAAAAATCCCAGAAAAATCGGATTTTTAGGGGGAAAAAAACCACAAATAATCCCAGAAAAATCTGATTTTTTGGGGGGAAAAAAACTGCAAATAATCCTAGAAAAATCAGATTTTTTGGGGGGGATAAAGGTGATTTTTTTTGGGGAAAAAATCGCGAATAATCGTAGAAAAATCGGATTTTGGGGGGGAAAAAAGCCATTTTTTGGGGGGAAAAAAACGCAAAAAAATCCCAGAAAAATCGGATTTTTTTGGGAAAAAAAACGCAAAAAATCCCAGAAAAATCGGATTTTTTGGGGAAAAAAACCGCAAATAATCCTAGAAAAATCAGATTTTTTGGGGGGGATAAAGGTGATTTTTTGGGGGGAAAAAACCGCGAATTATCGTAGAAAAATCGGATTTTGGGGGGGAAAAAAGCCATTTTTTGGGGGGAAAAAACCGCAAAAAAATCCCAGAAAAATCGGATTTTTTGGGGGGAAAAAACCGCAAAAAAATCCCAGAAAAATCGGATTTTTTGGGGAAAAAAAACCGCAAAAAATCCCAGAAAAATCGGATTTTTTGGGGGGGAAAAAACCCGCAAAAAATCCCAGAAAAATCGGATTTTTTTGGGGGGAAAAAAAGCCTTTTTTTTGGGGAAAAAAAACGCAAAAAATCCCAGAAAAATCGGATTTTGGGGGGGAAAAAAGCCATTTTTTGGAGGGGAAAAAACCGCAAAAAAATCCCAGAAAAATCGGATTTTTTTGGGGGAAAAAAACCACAAAAAATCCCAGAAAAATCCGATTTTTTGGGGTAAAAACCCAAATTTTTTGGGAAAACCCCTGAAACCGGAATCTCCCCCGGCCCAGCCTGCGCACGCTGGTGCAGCTGGGCGCCCAGATCGCGTCCGGGATGCGTTTCCTGAGCGCCAGGAACTTCGTGCACCGGGACCTGGCCACCAGGAACTGCCTGGTGGGGCCGGGGCTGCGCGTCAAAGTGGCCGATTTCGGGATGAGCCGGAGCCTCTACGGCACCGAGTACTGCCGGGTGCGGGGCCGGGCGCTGCTGCCCATCCGCTGGATGGCCTGGGAGAGCATCCTCTGGGTGAGCCTTGGGGAGAAAACCCGGGATTTTGGGAAAAAAACGGAAAAAAAATGGGATTTTTGGGCGAAAAAATGGGATTTTTTGGGGGGAAAAAATGGGGTTTTTTGGTGGGGGAAATGGGATTTTTTTGGGGGGAAATGGGAAAGGAATTGGGGGAAATTGAGGTTTTTGGAGAACGAATGGATTTAGGAGAAAAAATGGGGTTTTGGGGAAAAATGGGAAAAAATTGGGATTTTTGGGGAAAAATGGGATGTTTTGGGTAAAAAATGGGGTTTTTTTGGGGGGAATGGGAAAGGAATTGTGGGAAATTGGGGTTTTTGGAGAACGAATGGATTCAGGAGGGAAAATTGGGGGGGAAATGGGATTTTTGGCAAAAAAAATGGGATTTTTGGGTAAAAAATGGAATTTTTTGGCGAAAAAATGGGATTTTTTTGGTGGGGGAAATGGGATTTTTTTTGGGGGGCAATGGGAAAGGAATTGGGGGAAATTGAGGTTTTTGGAGAATGAATGGATTTAGGAGGAAAAATTGGGGGAAAAGTGGGATTTTTTGGGAAAAAATGGGAAAAATGGGGAAAATGGTGAAAAATTGGGATTTTTGGTAAAAAAAATGGGGTTTTTGGGGGGAATGGGAAAAGAATTGGGGGGAATTGAGGTTTTTGGAGAACGAATGGATTTAGGAGGGAAAATTGGGGGAAAAGTGGGGTTTTGGGGAAAAAACGGGAAAAATTTGGGATTTTTGGCGAAAAAATGGGATTTTTTGGGTTAAAAATGGGGGGTTTTGGGGGAAATGGGATTTTTTTGGGGGGGAATGGGAAAGGAATTGTGGGAAATTGGGGTTTTTGGAGAACGAATGGATTTAGGAGGAAAAATTGGAGGAAATGGGATTTTTGGGGAAAAAACGGGAAAAATTGGGATTTTTGGGGAAAAAATGGGATTTTTGGTGAAAAAATGGGATTTTTTGGGTTAAAAATGGGGGGTTTTGGGGGGAAAATGGGATTTTTTGTGGGGGGGGAATGGGAAAGGAATTGGGGGAAATTGAGGTTTTTGGAGAACGAATGGATTTAGGAGGAAAAATTGGGGGAAAATGGGGTTTTTGGGGAAAAAACGGGAAAAATTGGGATTTTTGGCAAAAAAATGGGGTTTTTGGCAAAACAAATGGGGTTTTTTGGGATAAAAAATTGGGAAAGAATTTGGGAAATAATCGGGATTTTGGGGGTAATGGAAAAAAGGGATTTTTTGGGTGAAAAAAGTGGGAAAAAAGGGGAGGAATGGAAAAAATTGGGATTTTTGGGAAAAAACGGGAAAAATTTGGGATTTTTGGGGGAAAATTGGGGAAAGATGGGAAGAAAATGGAGGGGAATTGGATTTTGGGGGGAAATTGGAAGAAGAATGGGATTTGGGGGAGGAAATGGTGAAAAAATGGGGAAAATTGGGGAAAAATGGGAAAAAGTGGTGAAAAAATGAGAAAAAACTGGAAAGCAAAAAGGGGAAAAATGGGGAAAAAATCATAGAGAAATTGGGGTTTTGGAAGAAGAAATGGGAGGAAGAATTGGGGGTTTGGAGGGTGAATTGGATTTTAGGGGAAAAAAGGGGAAATTTGGGGTTTTGGGGGGAAGTTTGGGGGGAAATTGGGATTTTGGGAAAAAAACGGGGAAAATTTTGAATTTCTGGTGAAAAAATGGGATTTTTTGGTGGTGAAAATTGGAAAAAAAATTGGATTTTTTTTTTTGGAGAAAAAAATGGATTTGGGGGGGGGCAAAAAATTGCAAAATAATTGGGATTTTTTGGGAAAAAATTGAGGGTTTGGGGGAAAAAAAAGGAAAAACGGGGAAATTTCCAACTTTGGGATTCCAGGGCACGTTCAGCCCAGCCAGCTCCTGAAACCCCAAATTTCCACTTTCCGGCTTCCCAAAAACTCCCAAAAACTCCCCAAAAATTCCAAAAAAATTCCCAAAAAATCCCCAAAAAATCCTCAACATTCCCAAAAATTCCCAAACTCCCCAAAATTCGGGATTTTAGGGAACTTTCAGCCCGGCCAGCGACGCCTGGGCCTTCGGGGTGACGCTGTGGGAGCTCCCGAAACCCCAAATTTCCACTTCCCTGCTTCCCGAAAACGCCTGAAAACTCCCCAAAAATTCCAAAAAAATTCCCAAAAAATCCAAAAAAAATCCCCAACATTCCCAAAATTCCCAAAATTCCCAAAATTCGGGATTTTAGGGAACTTTCAGCCCAGCCGGAGATGCTCTGGGAGCTCCCGAAACCCCAAATTTCCACTTCCCGGCTTCCCAAAAGCGCCTAAAAACTCCAAAAAAATCCCAAAAAATTCCCGAAAAAAACCCCAAAAATCCCCAAAATTCCCAAATTTGGGATTTTAGGGAACTTTCAGCCCGGCCAGCGACGCCTGGGCCTTCGGGGTGACGCTGTGGGAGGTTCTGACGCGCTGCCGGGAGCAGCCGTACGGGGCCCTGAGCGACGAGCAGGTGATCGCCAACGCCGGGCACCACTTCCAGAACCGCGGGCAGCAGGTGGGACTGGGAGCACTGGGAGGCACTGGGAGGCACTGGGAGGGACTGGGAGGGACTGGGAGGGGATTGGGACAGACTGGGATGGACTGGGATGGACTGGGAGGGGATTGGGAGGGACTGGGAGGGACTGGGAGGCACTGGGAGGG
Organism: Molothrus aeneus; assembly: GCF_037042795.1. NCBI lineage: Eukaryota > Metazoa > Chordata > Aves > Passeriformes > Icteridae > Molothrus > Molothrus aeneus. Next base: position 984,858 of record NW_027098964.1, on the reverse strand, counting down.
GATTGGGATAGAGTGGGAATGGACTGGGACAGACTGGGTGGCACTGGGAGGCACTGGGCGTGGACTGGGATTGACTGGGAGGGACTGGGAGGAGATTGGAGGGAATTGAGGGGGACTGGAATGGACTGGAGTGGACTGGGAGGGACTGGGAGGGGATTGTGAGGGGATTGGGAGGGACTGGGATGGACTGGGGTAGAGTGGGAATGGACTGGGACAAACTGGGTGGCGCTGGGATGGACTGGGAGGCACTGGGTGATCCCCAATGCCGGGTACCACTTCCAGAACCGTGGGCGGCAGGTGGGACTGGGAACACTGGGAGGGACTGGGAGGGACTGGGAGGGACTGGGAGGGGATTGGGAGGGACTGGGAGGGATTTGAGGGGAACTGGGAGGGAACTGGGAGCTACTGGGCAGGGGTTATGGGGTCCAGTTATCCCTGTCCCAGTTCCCTCCCAGTCCCATCCCAGTCCATCCCAGTTCCCTCCCAGTCCCTCCCAGTCCATCCCAGTTCCCTCCCAGTCCCTCCCAGTTCCCTCCCAGTCCATTCCCAGTCCCTCCCAGTCCGTCCCAGTAACCCCAGTTCCAGCAGTACCTGCCCTGTCCCCCCGGCTGCCCCCCGGCCCTGCACCGGCTGATGTTGAACTGCTGGGCCCGCGAGGCGGCCGAGCGGCCGGACTTCGGCCACCTGCACCGGACACTGAGTGACCACGGGGCCCTGGAGTGACCACGGGGCCCTGGAGTGACCATGGTCATCTTCATCATCTTCATCATCTTCATCATCATCGCTGGCCACCTACCGAGTGACCATGGTCATCTTCATCACCGTCATCATCATCACTGACCACCCCTTTGATCAACTGAACTGGACACTGAGTGACCATGGTCATCATCATCATCATCTTCATCACTGACCACCCCTTTGGTCACCTGCACCGGACCCTGAGTGACCATGGTCATCTTCATCATCTTCTTCATCACTGACCACCCCTTTGGTCAACTGAACTGGACACTGAGTGACCATGGTCATCTTCATCATCATCTTCATCACTGACCACCCCTTTGGTCACCTGCACCGGACCCTGAGTGACCATGGGGCCCTGGACTGACCGCGGTCATCTTCATCATCATCAACATCATCATCATCGCTGACCACCTACCGAGTGACCATGGTCATCTTCATCATCATCATCATCATCATCATCACTGACCACCCCTTTGGTCACCTGCACCGGACCCTGAGTGACCATGGAGCCCTGGAGTGACCACGGGGCCCTGGAGTGACCATGGTCATCTTCATCATCTTCATCTTCATCACTGACCACCCCTTTGGTCAACTGAACTGGACACTGAGTGACCATGGTCATCTTCATCATCTTCTTCATCACTGGCCACCCCTTTGGTCAACTGAACTGGACACTGAGTGACCATGGTCATCATCATCATCATCTTCATCACTGACCACCCCTTCGGCCACCTGCACCGGACACTGAGTGACCACGGGGCCCTGGAGTGACCACGGGGCCCTGGCGTGACCGCGGTCATCTTCATCATCTTCATCATCATCGCTGACCACCCACCGAATGACCGCGGTCATCTTCATCATCATCATCACTGACCACCCACCGAGTGACCATGGTCATCTTCATCATCTTCATCATCATCGCTGACCACCCACCGAGTGACCATGGTCATCTTCATCACCGTCATCATCATCTTCATCGCTGACCACCCCTTTGATCGACTGAGCTGGACCCTGAGTGACCACTGGACACTGAGTGACCCTCACCATCATCTTCATCATCTTCATCACTGACCACCCCTTTGTCCGGACACCGAGTGACCATCATCATCATCATCATCCTCATCATCATCATCATCATCATCACTGACCACCACTGCTGAGTGACCACCGGACATTTGAGTGACCACCGAGTGACCACGGTCATCTTCATCATCATCATCTTCCTCCCCTCATTAATGGGGGGGATGTAATTACCCGCGGCGAGGGAGGGGCGGGGCTGATTTTTGGGGTCGAAATTCCGGATTTTTGTAATTTAATTTTTTTTTTTTAATTGTGAATTTTGGCTTTTGTTTTGGTTTTAAAATGATTTTTACCTCAAAAGTTTCTCGTTTCTTTATCAAAATTTCAAATTTTCCCTAAAAACCTTTTTTCTCCCTAAAAAAACCCTTCACAAAAATCGCCATTTTACCAAAAACTTACATTTTCTCCCCAGATAATTTTATTTTTCTCAGAAAAAAAAAATATCCTAAATTACACAATAAACTCAATTCTTCTCTCTTCGGAACACCCAAATTTTAAATAAATCCACTTATTTTTCTTGGAAATTCAATTTTCCCTTTAAAATTCTCCTTTTTTTCCAATAAAATCAATTTTTTTTCACACAGAAAATCCATTTTTTCCACCCAAAACCCCGTTTTCCCCCTAAAAATTCCCTTTAATAATGAAAAAAATCCCATATTTGAGGCTCTTTTTTGACCCTTTTTTGTTGATGTATTTCTTGACCCTTTTTAAGCCTTTTTTGAAGGCCTTTTTTTAACTTTTTAAAAAGTATTTTTAGACCCTTTTTAGACCTTTTTTTGAGGCACTTTTTGGAGGGATTTTTAACCTCTTTGGAGCCCATTTTTAACCTTTTTTTTGCGGCCTTTTTCGACCTTTTTAAAACCTTTTTTTGAGGCCTTTCTGATCCTTTTTTTGAGTCTCTTTTTAACCGTTTTTTAGCATTTTTGAGGCCTTTTTTCACCTTTTTTTCGGCTTTTTTTGGACCCTTATTTAACCTTTTTTTGAGGCCTTTTTGGACCCTTTTTTGCCCTTTTTTATTATTTTTGGGTGCATTTCCCGTATTTTTCCCGTTTCCCCCTTGGCCACCCCCCCATCACCAGCCAGGGTCACAACAGCCGACATTGGCGTTTATTGTCACTGTCGCGATACAAGCAGCATTGCCATGGCAACAGGAGCAGGCCTTGGGAGTAGGTAGGCTGCAGGCTTCGTTGCCATGGCGACAGAAGCAGGCCGCAGGCTTCGTTTCCACAGCAACAGGAGCAGGCCTTGGGAGTAGGCAGGCCACAGGCTTCGTTGCCATGGTAACAGGAGCAGGCTGTGGGAGTACACAGGCCGCAGGCTTCGTTACCATAGCAACAGGAGCAGGCCACAGCCTTTAGACTGTTGCCATGGTGACAGGCACAGGCCTTAGCAGTACACAGGCCACAGGCTTCGTTGTCATGGTGACCAAAGCAGGCCTTAGCAGTACACAGGCCGCAGGCTTCATTGCCATGCTGACCAAAGCAGGCCTTGGCAGTATACAGGCTGCAGGCTTAATTACCATAGCAACAGGAGCAGGCCTTGGCAGTACACAGGCCGCAGGTTTCGTTGCTGCGGCAACAAGACCAGGCCAAAGGCTTCGGCCTACTCCATCCCGCGCCATTTTTGCCCCCTCCTCCCCCAAATCTGCCCCCTCCCCATCCCCCCAAACCCCCTTCAAAGCAGCTTCGCCCCCTCCCCCCCCCCCAAATACGGCCACGGCTTTGGCCCCGCCCCTTCCAGTCCAAACTGGTCCAGGCTCAGTCCAAACTGGGAGCAAATACTGACAAAATTCCGCCCACCCCCAAAGTACAAAACCCCTTCATTAGGCTAAAAAAAACCTCGTTAGGGATAATTAAAAAAACCTCCCCGGTACTAAAAATCTACAAAATTGGGTAAAAAACCAAAAAACCCCCAGACTCTGCCGGGGGGGGTGTGGAATGTTCCGGAACCTCCCCCCAAAGGTTTGGGGGGGTGTCTGTCCCTGTGTCCGGCCCTGTCCGAGTGTCCGGCCCCTCCGGGGGCTCCCGGGGGGGCTGGGCCGGGGTTACCGACGGCAGGATTCATCTAGGGAGGGGGAGATGGGTTAGGGACCCCCAGGATAGCCTCGAATGACCCCAAAATTTACCAGAACCCCACAAAAAAATTACACTAAAAACCCCCAGAACCCCAAATCCCCCTCGAAATCTGCCCAAATTGCCCCCAAATTCCCTAAAAACCTCCTGAAATGCCCCAAAACCCCCCAAAATACCCCCAAATCTCCCCAAAATCCCCCCAAACTCCCCCCCAAATTCCTTCTCAAGACCCCAAAATCCCCTAAATCCCCACAAACTTCTCCCCCAAATCCTCCCCAAATGTCCCCCAACGCCCCCGCAAAATTCCTCAAATTCTCCCCAAAATCCCCCAAAATCCCCAAAATTCCCCCAAAATCCCCGAAATTCCCCCAAATTCTCCCCAAAACCCCCCAAAATCCCCAAAATTCCCCCCCAAACCCCCCAAATTCTCCCCAACCCCCCCCAAAATCCACAAAATTCCCCCAAAATCCCCGAAATCCCCCCAAATTCTCCCCAAAATCCCCGAAATTCCCCCAAAATCTCCGAAATTCCCCCCAAAATCCCCCTCCCCACACCCACCCACGAGCAGAGCGCGGCCCCGCAGCCCCCCCGGCATGGGGGGAGGGGGCTCCTCCTCCTCCTCCTCCTCCTCCTCCGGGGGTCCGGGGGGTCCCGAGGGGTCCCGGGGGGTCCCGGGGGGTCCCGGGGGGTTGGGGGTCCCGGGGGGGTCCTCGGGGGGTCCCCCCCAGGCCGCCAGCGCCGCCCCCTCCGAGGGGTAGCAGAAGGTTCGCTCCAGGTCGCGCTCGCTGAACCAGATCTGCAGCTGGGGGGACGTTTTGGGGGCATTTGGGGACATTCGGGGACTTTGGGGGGATTTGGGAGATTTAGGGACATTTGGGGACTTTGGGGACTTTTAGGGATTTGGGGACATTGGGGGGGATTTGAGAGATTTGGGGACATTGGGGGGATTTGGGGACATTGGGGGGATTTGGGGATCGCTGAACCAGATCTGCAGCTGTGGGGACGTATTGGGGGGATTTAGGGACATTTGGGGACCTTGGGGACTTTTAGGGATTTGGGGACATTGGAGGGATTTGAGCGATTTGGGGACATTTGGGAGGATTTGGAGACATTTGGGGATTTTGGGGACATTTAGGGACAGCGGGGGTTTTGGGAGATTTGGGGACATTGGGGGGGATTTGGGGACATTTGGGGATTTCGGGAATTTGGGGGGATTTGGGATTTGGGGATCGCTGAACCAGATCTGCAGCTGTGGGGACGTTTTGGGGGGATTTAGGGACATTTGGGGACTTTGGGGGGATTTGGGGACTTTGGGCATGTTGGGGGGATTTGGGGGATTTTGGAGATTTGAGGACATTTGGGCTATTTGGGGAAATTGGGGGGATTTGGGGACGTTTTGGGATTGGGGAATTTGGGGACATTTGGGAACATTGGAGGGGATTTCAGGACATTTGGGGATTTGGGGACATTTGGGGACATCGGGGACATTTGGGGGCATTGAAGCCATCGGTAACATTGAGGACATTTGGGGACACAGGTGACACTTGGGGACACAGGTGAATCACACAGGTGACAGACGGGTGACATGGGAGTTACATGGGTGACGCTACTGGGTCGCCCAGGTGACGGGTGACACACAGGGGTGACAGACAGGTGGCACAGGTGACAGACAGGTGGCACAGGTGGCACAGGTGACACAGGTGTGTCCCCCCCCATCCCAGGTTACCTTTTTGCGCCGGGGCTCTCCCTTGGCCAGGCAGGAGCGGGGCAGCACCAGGTACCCCCCGATCACCTGGATCTGCTCGGCCGTGGGGTAGCGCTTCTTGGGGGGCTCGGCCACGCCCCCAGGGACACCTGTGGGGACACCTGTGGGGACACCTGGGGGGACACCTGCGGGGACACCTGAGGGGACACCTGCGGGGTCACCCGTGGCGCGGCGCGGCCGCACCGTGATGGTGTTGCCGCTGCGGCGCTGCAGGGCGGGGTGGGGACAGGGCGGGGGACACTGGGGGTCACGGCGCGGTGACACCGGCCGGGCGGCCGAGGGGACGGAGGCGGACATGGGGACAGCGGCACCGGACACCGGGAGAGCGGCACCGGACACCGGGAGAGCGGCGACGCACGTGGGGACAGCGGCGCCACACGTGGGGACGGCGGCGCCGCACGTGGGGACAGCGCTGGACGTGGGGACAGTGGCACCGGACACCTGGACAGCGGCGCCGCACGTGGGGACAGCGCTGGACGTGGGGACAGTGGCACCGGACACCTGGACAGTGGCACCGGACATGGGGACACTGCTGGACGTGGGGACAGTGGCACCGGACACCTGGACAGTGGCACTGGACACAGGGGTTGTGGCACTGGACATGGGGACAGTGGCACTGGACACCTGGACACCGCTGGACGTGGGGACAGTGGCACTGGACACCTGGACAGTGGCACCGGACATGGGGGTTGTGGCACCGGACACCTGGACAGTGGCACCGGACACTTGGACAGTGTCACCGGACATGGGGACACCGCTGGACATGGGGACACCGCTGGACATGGGGACACCGCTGGACAAAGGGACAGCGACCCCAGACCTGGGTACAGAGCCGCCGGACACCTGGACAGTGGCACCGGACGTGGGGACACCGCCGGACACGTGGACAGTGACCCCAGACCTGGGGACGGTGACCCCGGACACAGGGACAGAGCCCTGCCCCGGTGACGTCACAGGGGTCGTGGTCAGCGTGGTCACCAAAGGGGTCATCGAGGGCTTGGGCTCATGGCCGGACACTGTCCCCGGTGTCCCCACTGACCCCTGACCTCTCCGGCCATCCGCCACTGTCCAGCTCTTGACCATGCCCTTGACCGTCCCTTGTCCCTCCGCTGTCCCCAGGCCAGCGGTCACTCCGTGACCTTTGACCGTTCCCATGTCCTTGGCTGACCCTTGACCCTCAGGTGACCCCACGGTGACCCCCCCGCGCCCCTCGTCCCCCCCCGGCTCGGGGACAAAGCGGCTCCGCAGGTGACTGACCCGACCCCGGGGCGGATTTTGGGAATTTTGGGAATTTTGGGGGTCCCAGGAGGAATTTTGGGGGTCCCAGGAGGAATTTTCGGGATTTTGGGGAGGATTTTTGGGATCCTGGGGGGAATTTTGGGGATCCCGGAGGAGATTTTGGGGCTGATTTTGGGGACAGTTTTGGGAATCCTGGGAAGGATTTTGGGGGTGATTTTGGGGATCCTGAGGGGAATTTTGGGGGTGGTTTTGGGGGTGATTTTGGGGGTCCCAGGTGGGATTTTGGGCACGGCCGCATTCCTCCATCCCTGGCGCCAGCACCAGGTGGGAGCCCCCCAATCCCCCCTGCCCAGGTGTGCCCCCCGTGCCAGGTGTGCCCCCAGGTGTGGGTCCTGATCCAGATGTGCCCCCCAGGCCAGGTATAACCCCTGAGCCAGGTGTTCCTCCAGCTATGCCCCTCGTGCCACGTGTGCCCCCTTGTCCAGGTGTATCCCCTTGCCCAGGTGTGCCCGTGCCAGGTGTGCCCCCAGGTGTGCCCCCAGGTGTTCCCATGCCAGGTGTGCCCCCAGGTGTTCCCATGCCAGGTGTGCCCCCTTGCCCAGGTGTGCCCATGCCAGGTGTGCCCACACCAGGTGTGCCCCCAGGTGTGCCCCCTTGCCCAGGTGTGCCCATGCCAGGTGTGCCCCCTTGCCCAGGTGTGCCCCCAGGTATGCCCATGCCAGGTGTGCCCCCTTGCCCAGGTGTGCCCCCAGGTGTTCCCATGCCAGGTGTGCCCTCAGGTGTGCCCATGCCAGGTGTGCCCCCTTGCCCAGGTGTCCCCATGCCAGGTGTGCCCCCTTGCCCAGCTGTGCCCCCAGGTGTGCCCATGCCAGGTGTGCCCCCAGGTGTGCCCCCTTGCCCAGGTGTTCCCATGCCAGGTGTGCCCATGCCAGGTGTGCCCCCTTGCCCAGGTGCGCCCGCCGGCCCCGCCCGGGCGCGGCGCCGCTGCAGCAGCTCCCGTTTCCAGGTGGGCACCTGGGCCTGGCGCTCGCGCTGCTCCCGCTCCCGGCGCCGCGCGGCCTCGTCCTCCCGGCGGCGCCGCTCCAGCAGCGCCAGCTTCCAGGGGGGCACCTGCGCCGCCATCCTGGGGACAATTGGGGACATTGGGGACGTTGGGGACATTGGGGGCATTGGGGACATTGGGGGGATTTGGGGACATTGGGGGCATTGGGGACATTGGGGATGTTGGGGACATTGGGGACCCAGCAGTCCCAGCTTCCAGGGGGGCACCTGCACCACCATCCTGGGGACACCGGGGACAATTGGGGACATTGGGGACATTGGGGGCATTGGGGGCATTGGGAGCATTGGGGACATCGAGGGGATTTGGGACAATTCAGGGGCATTGGGGACATTGGGGACCCAGCAGTCCCAGCTTCCAGGGGGGCACCTGCGCCGCCATCCTGGGGACAATTGGGGACATTGGGGACATTGGGGGCATTGGGGGCATTGGGAGCATTGGGGACATCGAGGGGATTTGGGACAATTCAGGGGCATTGGGGACATTGGGGACCCAGCAGTCCCAGCTTCCAGGGGGGCACCTGCACCACCATCCTGGGGACACCGGGGACAATCGGGGACATTGGGGACAGTTCAGGGCATTGGGGACGTTGGGGACATTGGGGGGATTTGGGGGAATTGGGGACATTGGGGACACTGGGGACCCAGCAGCGCCAGCTTCCAGGGGGGCACCTGCGCTGCCATCCTGGGGACACCGGGGACAGTTCAGGGGACATTGGGGGGATTTGGGGGAATTGGGGACGTTGGGGACATTGGGGACAGTTCAGGGGACTGGGGACACCGGGGACAATTGGGGACGTTGGGGACATCGAGGGGATTTGGGACAATTCAGGGCATTGGGGGCATTGGGGGGATGGGAGAATCTGGGGACACTGGGGACAATTCAGGGGATTGGGGACATTGGGGGGATTTGGGGAACAATTGGGGGGATTGGGGACATTGGGGGGATGGGAGAATCTGGGGACATTGGGGACATTGGGGGGATTTGGGGGCATTGGGGGGTCCCAGCTTCCAGGGGGGCACCTGCGCCGCCATCCTGGGGACACCGGGGACAATCGGGGACATTGGGGACAGTTCAGGGCATTGGGGACGTTGGGGACGTTGGGGACATTGGGGGGATTTGGGGGCATTGGGGACATTGAAGGGATTTGGGGACAATGGGGGCATTGGGGACGCTGGGGACACTGAGGGACATCGAGGGGATTTGGGGGCATTGGGGACAACTGGGGACAGTTCAGGGGATTGGGGACATTGGGGACAATGAGGACATTGGGGACATTGGGGGCATTGGGGACAATTGGGGACAATTGGGGTCAATTGGGGACATTGGGGACAATGAGGACAATTCGGGACATTGGGGGGATTTGGGGACATTTGGGGACATTTGGGGACATTCTGGGGCCATTTGGGGCCATTGGGGATTCGCAGTTTGGGGACGGGGGAGGGACACGGGGTGGGGACAGGAGCCACCAGGGCCACCAAGGGAGGAGCCAAAGGGGACATTTGGGGACATTTTGGGGACATTTTGGGGACATTTTGGGGACATTTGGGGACATTCTGAGGACATTTGGGAACATTTTGGGGACATTTTTGGGACATTTTGGGGATGTCATCCTTCCATTGGGGCGGGGTCCCCAAAATCCCCGAAAGCCCCAAAATCTCCAGGAATTTGGGGGGGGAATCCCGGGAATTTTGGGGGCAATTCCGGGAATTTTGGGAGAAAATCCGGGAATTTGGGGGGAATTTGGGGGGAATTTCAGGAAGTTTGGGGGCAATTCCGGGAATTTTGGGGAATTTGGGGGAATTTTGGGAGGAAATCCGGGGATTTTGGGGTATTTGGGCGAATTTTGGGGGGGATCCGGAGAATTCTGGGGGAATTCCGGGAATTTTGGGGGATTTTTGGGGGAGGGCAAATATGGGAATTTGGAGGGGAATCCCAGGAATTTTGGGGGCAATTTCGGGGGAGTTTTGGGGTGAATTCCGGGAAATTTTGGGGCAATCCCATCCAAATCCCGCATCCCAAAAAATCCTGGGCGGGGCCTCCCGGGATTTTTTTTCTTTTTTTTTGGGGTGGGGCGGGGGGGGATCCCAAAAAATCCGAGCGCGGGAAAATCCCCTCCAAAAAACCCGCGGGAAACGCCCCCAAAAATAATTAAAATTAATTTAAAAAATCCGCGGGAAACGCCCCCAAAAAACAGGAAAAAAAATTTTAAAAATCTGCCTGAAATGACCCAAAAATAACAATTAAAAAAATTTTAAAATCCGCGGGGAACGCCCCAAAAATAATTAAAAAAATAATTAAAAAATCCGCGGGAAACGCCCCAAAAAAAAATCAAAAAAAAAAAGGAAAAAAATCCGCGGGAAATCCCCGAAATGATTGGAGGGTGGGGGAGGGGTCCCGGCGCCCCCTCCCCTCCCCCCCCCAAATTTGGGGAGGGGTCGCGGCCCCCCCCGGGGTGTGCGGCGGGTGGGGGGAGGGGAAAAGGGCGTAAAAAAAGGGGAAAAAAATTTAAAAAAAAATTAAAAAAAATACGGAGGGGGTGGGGGAGGGGAAACCGCGGGGTCCCGCCCCTCCCCCACCCTTCCCGAGATTTTCCCCCCGAAATTTTTGGGGAGGGGTCCCCCCCCTCCCCCCCCCCCAAATACTCACCCGGGGCTGGAGCGCGGGAGGGACCCGGAGGAAGCGAACGGGGGGGGGGGAGGGGAGGGGAAGGGTGGGGGAGGGGCGGGGAAGGGTGGGGGGAGGGGGAGGGGGGGGGAGGAAAAGCGGCTTTTCCTGAGGGGGGGGGGAGGGGCGGAATGGGGGGGAAGTGGGGGAGGGGCGGGAGGAGAGGTCAGAATTTGGGGTGGGGGGAGGGGGAGGTTTGGGTTCAATTTGGGCGGAAAAAAAAAAACCAAAAAACCCCCAAAAAAACAACAAAAAAACCCGAAAAAAAAAGAAATCGGGGTGGGGGAGGGGAGGGAGGGGATTTTTGGGGGGGATTCGGGGGATTTTGGGGGTGGGAAATCCTCAAAATTAATTTTTTTGGGAGGGGGTGTTGGGGGAGGGGAGGGGATCGCCTTTGTGCGCGGAAATGGGGGCGGGGCTCCCGGAAAGGGGCGGGGCTTAAGGGAGAAGGGGGAGGGGCCTGGGCGGGGCGGATTTTTGGTTCTTTTTTGGAGGCGAGCCCCAAAATCGCTCAAAATCTCCTCGAATTTTCCCCCAAATTCTGCCCGAATCGGCCCCAAATTCGCTGTTATGGGACCCCCAGACCCCAAAATCCCCCAAATTCCTCCCAAATCCCCCCAAATTTGCCCAAATTCCCTCAAAATTCATTTCCTGGGACCCCCCCAAATTCTCTCGAATTTCCCTCATTTTCCCCCAAATTCTCCCGAATTTCCCTCATTTTCCCCCAAATTTTCCCGATTTTCCCCAAATTCCCCTTCCGGCCACCCCCCCAGACCACAAATTCCCCCAAACCCCCCCAAATTTGCCCAAATTCCCCCCAAATCCCCCCAATTTCTGCCCGAATCGGCCCCAAATTCGCTGTTATGGGACCCCCAGACCCCAAAATCCCCCAAATTCCTCCCAAACCCCCCCAATTTTGCCCAAATTCCCTCAAAATTCATTTCCTGGGACGCCCCCAAATCCCAAATTCCCCCAAATTCCCCCGAATTTCCCCCATTTTCCCCCAAATTTCCCCAAATTCCCCTTCCGGCCACCCCCCAGACCACAAATTGCCCCAAATTTGCCCAAATTCCCCCCAATTTCATTTCCTGGGACCCCCCAAATCCCAAATCTCCCCCATTTTTCCCCAAATTTCCCCGAATTTGGCCAAACTCCCCTTCCGGTGAATCCCCAGACCCCAAATTTCCCCAATTTTCCCCCCAGTTTTCCCGAATTTCCCCAAATTTCATTTCCTGGCACCCCCCAGACCCCAAATTCTCCCAAATTTTTCCCAATTTTTCCCCAAATTCCCCCCAAAATCCACCATATTTCCCGAAATCCCCCCAAAATTCCCCAAAATTTCCCCCAAAATCCCCTAAATTTAACCCAAATTTCCCTCAAAAATCCCCTAAATTTACCCCAAATCCCCCCCCAAATTTACCCCAAAATTTCCTCCAAAATCCCCTAAATTTATCCCAAATTTTCCCCAAATCCCCCCCAAATTCCCCTAAATTTACTCCGAATCCTCCCAAATCCCCCTAAATTTACCCCAAATTTTCCCTAAATTCCCCTAAATTTCCCCAAAAATCCCCTAAATTTACCCCAAATTTACCCCAAATTTTCCCCTAAATTTGACCCAAATTCCCCCCAAATTTTCCCCCCAAATTCCCGGGATGCCCTCGGGGGGGGTGGGGGAGGGGCGGTGGCCGCGTCTCCCCTCCCCCACCCCTTCAATCGGCGGCTTCCGGTGGGGCCCCTCCCCCACCTGGGGGCCCCTCCCCCACCTGAGCTCACCTGGGGGCCCCTCCCCCACCTGAGCTCACCTGGGGCCACGCCCCGGGGTGGGGGTCGGGGTCACTTCGGCGTCGGCCGCGCCCAAATCCTGACCCTGATCCCGGACAGGTGAGGTCACACCTGGGCAGGTGAGCCCCAAAATGTGACCCTGACCCTGATCCCAGACAGGTGAGCCCCAAAATGTGACCCTGACCCTGATCCCAGACAGGTGAGCCCCAAATCTGACCCTGATCCCAGACAGGTGAGCCCCAAATCCTGACCCTGATCCCGGACAGGTGAGGTCACACCTGGGCAGGTGAGCCCCAAAGTCTGACCCTGACCCTGATCCTGGGCAGGTGAGCCCCAAATCCTGACCCCACACCTGGGCAGGTGAGCCCCAAAATGTGACCCTGACCCTGATCCCGGACAGGTGAGCCCCAAATCTGACCCTGATCCCGGACAGGTGAGGTCACACCTGGGCAGGTGAGCCCCAAAATGTGACCCTGATCCCAGACAGGTGAGCCCCAAAATGTGACCCTGACCCTGATCCCAGACAGGTGAGCCCCAAATCCTGACCCTGATCCCGGACAGGTGAGGTCACACCTGGGCAGGTGAGCCCCAAAGTCTGACCCTGACCCTGATCCTGGGCAGGTGAGCCCCAAATCCTGACCCCACACCTGGGCAGGTGAGGTCACACCTGGGCAGGTGAGCCCCAAAATGTGACCCTGATCCTGATCCCGGACAGGTGATCCCTGAGCTCACACCTGGGCAGGTGAGCCCCAAATCTGACCCTGATCCTGGACAGGTGAGCCCCAAAATCTGACCCTGACCCTGATCCTGGGCAGGTGAGCCCCAAATCCTGACCCCACACCTGGGCAGGTGAGCCCTGACCCCCTTCAGGTGGGGGAGAACCAGGTGTGACCCAGGTGTGACCCAGATGTGACCCAGGTGTGACCCAGGCATCCCAACCCACCCCCAGGTGTGACCCAGATGTGCTCCAGGTGTGCTCCAGGTGTCCCAATGTCCCCCCAGGTGTGTCCCCAGGTGTCCCCCAGGTGTCCCAGGTGTCCCCAGGTGTGTCCCCAGGTGAGTCCCCATCCCCCCAGGTGTCCCCCAGGTGTCGCAGGTGTACCCCAGGTGTGTCCCCAGGTGTGTCCCCATCTCCCCAGGTGTGTCCCTGCTGTCCCCAGGTGTCCCCCAGGTGTCTCAGGTGTCCCCCAGGTGTGTCCCCAGGTGTGTCCCTGCTGTCCCCATCCCCCCAGGTGTGTCCCAGGTGTCTCAGGTGTCCCCCAGGTGTGTCCCAGGTGTCTCAGGTGTCCCCCAGGTGTCCCCCAGGTGTCTCAGGTGTACCCCAGGTGTGTCCCCAGGTGTGTCCCCGCTGTCCCCAGGTGTGTCCCAGGTGTGTCCCCCCACCCCAAGCGGGTCAATCCCGGTGACTCAGAGGATTTGGGGGGTGGGCGGGGCCTCCCCAGCCTCACCTGGGCCCCTCCCCCACCCTCACCTGGGCTATTTAAGGTGGCCCCGGGTCCCTCCTGTCCCCTCCTGTCCCCACCTGTGCTCACCTGGGCTCACCTGGTCCCACCTGGTCCCACCTGGGCTCACCTGGCCCCGATGGCTCCGCCCGGGCCCCGCTGGCCCCCGGTGCTGCTGCTGCTGCTGCTGGGTGAGACTGGGATGGACTGGGATGGACTGGGATGGACTGGGATAAACTGGGATGGACTGGGATGGGATTGGGATGGACTGGGATGAACTGGGATGGACTGGGATGGGATTGGGATGGACTGGGATGGACTGGGATGGACTGGAGGGACTGGGAGTGGAGATACAGGGAACTGGGATGAACTGGGATGGACTGGGATAAACTGGGATGGACTGGGATGGACTGGGATGGGGTTGAGATGGGATTGGGATGGACTGGGATGGACTGGGATGAACTGGGATGGACTGGGATGGACTGGGATGGGATTGAGATAGGATTGGGATGGACTGGAGGGACTGGGAATGGAGATACAGGGAACTGGGAGGGACTGGGATGGACTGGGATGGACTGGGATGGAGATTGGGGGGGACTGGGAGGGACTGGGAGCAACTGGGAATGACTGGGAATGGAGATACAGGGGACTGGGATGGACTGGGATGGACTGGGAGGGAATTGGGGAGCACTGGGATGGAGACTGGGGGAACTGGGATGGACTGGGAGGGAACTGGGAATGGGGACTGGGATAAAGTCAGGGAGGGAAACTGGGACAGGAAATGGGAGGGACTGGGAGGGACTGGGAGGGACTGGGAATGACGGAGATGGAGCGATAGGGAATTTGGGAGGGACTGGGATGGACTGGGAGCACTGGGATGGACTGGGAGTGACGGATACGGAATCTGGGAGGGGCTGCGGTGACTGGGATGAACTGGGATGGACTGGGATGAACTGGGATGAACTAGGATAGACTGGGACAAACTGGGTTGAACTGGGAGGGACTGGGACGAACTGGAATGAACTGGGATGAACTGGGATGGGACTGGGATGAACTGGGATAGGACTGGGATGAACTGGGATGGGACTGGGATGAACTGGGATGAACTGGGATGGACTGGGATGAACTGGGAACGACTAATACAGAATCTGGGATGCACTGGGATGGGAATCGACCCAAACTGGTCCAAACTGGTCCAAACTGGATCCTTCCCCTCCCCCCAGGCACCGCCGGGCTCTGCGCCCGCCCCGGCTTCGGCTCCGGCTCCGTTTCCGGTTCTGATCCCGGTTCCGGTTCCCTGGCCCCGCTGACGGCCGGGGTGGATCCCTGCAAGGATCCGCTGGGGCTGCTCAGCCCCCAGCTGGGATCGGGATCATCGTCGGGATCATCGCCGTCGGGATCGCGAGCGGGATCCGCCGAGTGCCCGGGAGCTGGATCGGGATCCGCCGGATCGGGATCGGGATCGGGATCGGCCGGGAGCTCGGGATCCTACGGGGGAAACTCGGGATCCTATGGAGGATCAGGATCCTACGGAGGAGATTCGGGATCCTATGGGAACTCAGGATCCTATGGGGGAAATTCAGGATCCTATGGAGGACTGGGATCCTCTGGAAGTTCGGGATCCCATGGGGGGAATTCGGGATCTTACGGATCGGGATCCTCCGGAAGTTCGGGATCCTATGGGGGAAATTCAGGATCTTACGGGGGAGATTCGGGATCCTCTGGGAGCTCAGGATCCTATGGGGGAAATTCAGGATCTTACGGGGGATCAGGATCCTACGGAGGAGATTCGGGATCCTATGGGAGCTCAGGATCCTATGGGGGTGGATCGGGATCCTATGGGGGAAACTCGGGATCCTATGGAGGACTGGGATCCTCTGGAAGTTCGGGATCCTACGGATACGGATCCGGTTCCGGCCGACCTGGATCCGGATCTGGATCAGGAAGACCCGGATCTGGATCTGGATCGGGATCTGGATCGGGCAGACCCGGATCCCAGGGGGGAATCGGCTCAGGAAAACCCGGATCTGGATCAGGCAGGCCTGGATCCCAAGGGGGAGGCGGATCGGGATCCGGAAAGCCTGGATCCGGATCGGGATCTGGAAAACCCGGATCCGGATCGGGCAGGCCCGGATCCCAAGGGGGAGGCGGATCCGGCTCCTACGGGGGATCCTCGGGATCCTACGGAGGGTCCGGATCCTACGGGGGCGGGTCGGGATCCTACGGGGGATCCTCGGGATCCTATGGGGGATCCTCAGGATCCCAGGGCAGACCAGGATCCTATGGGGGATCCTCGGGATCTTATGGGGGATCCTCGGGATCCTATGGGGGATCGGGATCCCAGGGCAGACCAGGATCCTATGGGGGCAGACCAGGATCTTATGGGGGCAGGCCGGGATCCTATGGGGGGGGATCGGGATCCTATGGGGGATCCTCGGGATCCTATGGGGGGGGATCGGGATCCTATGGGGGCAGACCAGGATCTTATGGGGGATCCTCGGGATCCTATGGGGGATCGGGATCCCAGGGCAGGCCAGGATCCTATGGGGGATTGGGATCCTATGGGGGCAGACCGGGATCCTATGGGGGATCCTCGGGATCTCAGGGTAGACCAGGATCCTATGGGGGTGGCCCGGGATCCTATGGGGGATCCTCAGGATCCTACGGGGGATCCTCAGGGTCTCAGGGTAGACCAGGATCCTATGGGGGCAGGCCGGGATCCTATGGGGGGGGATCTGGATCCTATGGGGGATCCTCAGGGTCTTATGGGGGATCGGGATCCCAGGGCAGGCCAGGATCCTACGGGGGACTGGGATCTTATGGGGGATCCTCAGGATCCTACGGGGGAGCCTCGGGATCCTATGGGGGCAGGCCAGGATCCTATGGGGGCAGGCCAGGATCCTATGGGGGACTGGGATCTTACGGAGGATCGGGATCCTACGGAGAGGATTCGGGATCCTACGGAGGG
Source organism: Molothrus aeneus (assembly GCF_037042795.1). Taxonomy (NCBI): domain Eukaryota; kingdom Metazoa; phylum Chordata; class Aves; order Passeriformes; family Icteridae; genus Molothrus; species Molothrus aeneus. Next base: position 968,042 of record NW_027098964.1, on the reverse strand, counting down.
GATTCAGGATCCTATGGAGGGGATTCAGGATCCTACGGAGGGGATTCGGGATCCTACGGAGGGGATTCGGGGTCCTCCGGGGCCGGTCCGGGATCCTTCGGGGGATCCCTGGGATCCCGTCAGCGCCCCGGCTACAAGAACCCCGGGATCCCCTTCGTGCCGGGGCTGCGGCACCCGGCCCGCATCGGGGGGCACTTCCCCATCCGCCGGGGGCCGGGATCCGGGCCGGGATCCGCTCTGGGCTACAGCCAGGGATCCACCCAGGGATCCGGTCAGGGCTACGGCCAGGGATCCGGAATGGGATCCGGTCAGGGATCCGGTCAGGGCTACAGCTGGGGATCCACCCAGGGATCCAGTCAGGGATCCGGTCAGGGCTACAGCTGGGGATCCACCCAGGGATCCAGACAGGGATCAGCCCTGGAATCTGCCCAGGGATCCGGTCAGGGAACCGGCCAGGGATCCACCCAGGGATCCGGTCAGGGATCCAGGGCCGGGCCTGAGACGGGATCCAGCTCTGGGGGCGGGAATGGGTGCGGGGGGTGTCGGAAATAAGGGGAGGGGTCGCAGAAGATCCCAGTGGATCCCGAAGGATCCCGAAGGATCCCAGAGGGTCCCGAAGGATCCGAGCCAGGATCCCGGTCTGGGGAGGGGTGTGGGGGGTGTTGGAAATAGGGGAGGGGTCCCAGAGGGTCCCAAAAGATCCCAGAGGGTCCCAAATAAAGTCTCGGATCCGGCCCCGGCCTCGTCGCTGTGGTGGGGGACTGGGGATACTGGGGAGACTGGGGGGACTGGGAATACTGGGGATACTGGGGATACTGGGGATACTGGGATGGGGATACTGGGATGGGGATACTGGGGATACTGGGGATACTGGGGATACTGGGATGGGGATACTGGGGATACTGGGGATACTGGGGATACTGGGATGGGGATACTGGGGATACTGGGGAGACTGGGGGGACTGGGATGGGAGTACTGGGATGGGGATACTGGGGGGACTGGGAATACTGGGATGGGGATACTGGGGGGACTGGGATGGGGATACTGGGGATACTGGGGATACTGGGATGGGGATACTGGGGATACTGGGGAGACTGGGGGGACTGGGATGGGAGTACTGGGATGGGGATACTGGGGGGACTGGGAATACTGGGATGGGGATACTGGGGGGACTGGGATGGGGATACTGGGATGGGGATACTGGGGATACTGGGATGGGGATACTGGGGGGAATGGGGATACTGGGGATACTGGGATGGGGATACTGGGATGGGGATACTGGGGGGAATGGGGATACTGGGGATACTGGGATGGGGATACTGGGGAGACTGGGGAGACTGGGGATACTGGGATGGGGATACTGGGGAGACTGGGATGGGGACACTGGGAACACTGGGGATACTGGGAATGGGATAGGGATAGTGGGGAAACTGGGAGCACTGGGTTTGGGGTACTGGGAATACTGGAATGGGGACAGCCACGGGGATACTGGGGACACTGGGATGGGGATACTGGGGATACTGGGATGGGGTGGGGACATCACTGGGGACACGGGGAATGGGGATACGGGGAATACTGGGGATACTGGGAACACTGGGAACACTGGGAACACTGGGATGGGAATACTGGGAATACTGGGAATACTGGGAATGCTGGGAACGCTCCCAGTCCCATCCATGCCCCGCCCCCAAACCTGTGCTCCCAGTCTGGCCCCGCCCCCAAACCTGTGCTCCCAGTGCTCCCAGTCCGGCCGGTTCCAACCCCCAATTTGGGGGGGACACACCTGGAACCGCCGGAATTCGGGGGACACACCTGGAACGTTCCAAATATTTTTGGGGGGGGGGGGGGGGATGGACACACACCTGGAAATTCCCAATTTTTATGGGGGGGGGACTCACCTGGAAATTCCCAATTTTTATGGGGGGACTCACCTGGAAATTCCCAAATATTTGGGGGAGGGCGGATTGACCTGGATTGTCCCAAATTTTGGGGCTTCACACCTGGAAATTCCCGAAATTTTTGGGGGGTTCACACTTGGAATTTCCCAAATATTTTTGGGGGGGGACTTACCTGGACTGTCCCAAATTTTTTGGGGGGGGGTGTCCCCAAAACCTCCCCCCCCCGGGTCAGAAAATGCCTGAACTGAGTCACGGCCCCACCCCCACCCCCCGGGAGCCTTTAAGAGCCCTCCCAGTGCTCCCAGTTCCTCCCAGTTTGGCAAAGGAGGGACCGGGCAGCACTGCCAGGTACTGGGGGGGGACTGGGAGGGACTGGGGGTAAACTGGGAATGAACTGGGATGAACTGGGGGGGTCACTGGGATGAACTGGGAATGAACTGGGAGGGGCTGGGGGACACTGGGATGAACTGGGGTGAACTGGGAGGGACTGGGGGACACTGGGAATGAACTGGGATGAACTGGGGCCAAACTGGGATGAACTGGGAGGGACTGGGGGGTCACTGGGATGAACTGGGGGACACTGGGAATGAACTAGGATGAACTGGGACCAAACTGGGAGGGACTGGGATGAACTGGGAATGAACTGGGAGGGACTGGGGGGGACTGGGAGTAAACTGGGAATGAACTGGGATGGACTGGGAAGGACTGGGGGGTCACTGGAATGAACTGGGAGGGGCTGGGGGACACTGGGAATGGACTGGGATGAACTGGGATGAACTGGGAGGGTCACTGGGCTGAACTGGGGGTTACTGGGACCAAACTGGGGGTCTCTGGGAATGAACTGGGAGGGACTGGGATGAACTGGGAACGAACTGGGAATGAACTTGGAGGGACTGGGAGGAGCTGGGAATGAACTGGGACCAAACTGGGATGAACTGGGGGTCACTGGGATGAACTGGGGGTCACTGGGGGGGGGTCACTGGGACAAACTGGGATGAACTGGGGCTCACTGGGATGAACTGGGGGTCACTGGGGGGGGGTCACTGGTGCTCACTGCCTCCCCTCCCCCCCCCAGCCATGGCCGAACGCCGCCGCCCCTCCCCCCCCGGAGACCCCCGGGGCTCCCCCAGCCCCTCCCCCCCGCCCCTCCCCCCCCCGGGGCTCCCCCTCGCGCCGTGGCCGCCCCTGCCCGAGTGGCCCCGAGGCGACAGCGGCGACAGTCGCGATAGCCACGAGAGAGGCGGCGATAGAGGCGGCGATAGCGGCGATAGAGGCGGCGATAGCCACGAGAGAGGCGGCGATAGCGGCGATAGAGGCGGCGATAGCGGCGATAGAGGCGGCGATAGCCACGAGAGAGGCGGCGATAGCGGCGATAGCGGCGGCGATAAAGGCGATAAGCACAAGGCCACGCCCCCCGCGACAGCGGCGACAGGAGGGAGGGGCGGCGCCCAGTGACACCCCCGGGTGTCCCCAAGGGGTGGCACCGATGTCCTGTGTCAATAAACGTCCCCAAAAAGTGGCGCCGTTGGGTGATTTTTTTGGTTATTTTCGGTTATTTTTGGGTAGTTTTGGGTGATTTTTGGGATGATTTTGGGATAATTTTGGGTGATTTTTGGGTAATATTTTGCGACTTTTAAATTTTTTTGGACAGATTTGGTGTGATTTTGGGACGAATTTCGTGCAAATTTTTGATGGATTTAAAAAAATATTTTCTGACCATTTCCAGACCATTTTTTTCATCAGTTTTGTACCATTTCCCCCCCACCATTTTTGGACCTTTTTTTTTTACCATTTCTTGACTATTTTTAGACCGATTTTTTCACCACTTTTTCACCTATTTCCCAACCATTTCCTGACCATTTTTAAACCATCTTTTAACCATTTTTGGACCGATTTTTTCACCCATTTCCCGACCAATTTCTGACCAATTCCTGACCGGTTTTTGGACCATTTTTCCCCATTTTTAACAATTTTAAACAATTTTTTCCCCATTTTCCCGCCCGTTCCCCTCACAGCCCCGTCACCATGGCAACAACGCCGCGCCGTCGCTCTTTAATGACGTCACGCAGTCCTCCCGCATCCCAGAATCCCCCGCGGCCGTGAGGGGAAGGGGGGTCCGCCTGTATCCCAGAATCCCCCGCGGCCGTGAGGGGAAGGGGGGGGGTCCTCCTGTATCCCACAATGCCCCGCGCGCGCCCCCTCCCTCCCTCCCGCCGCCGCTCGCTCGCTGCCCCAGGCCGAGGCTCAGCCGGTACCGGAGGGGAGGGATGGGGGCGGTGTGGGGGGGATGGGCACGGCCCCCTGAGGGGCTTTAGGGAGGTGGGGGAGGGGAGAGGGAAGTGGTGGTTTTGGTGTGGGGGGGGGGTTTGGTGAGGGGGGGGGCGCGCGCGGTGACGTCACGGCGCGGCCTTGGTTTTCCCGTCCCCCCCTCTCCTCACTCGGTGTTGGCGCCCCTCCCCCCCCCCCCCCCCCCCGCTCTCCGCAGGTGCAGCCACGTGACTCCCGGAGCCCGCCCCACCCCCCCATCAGTGCTCCCAGTAACTCCCAGTAACTCCCAGTGACCCCCCCAGTAACTCCCAGTAACTCCCGGTGACCCTCCCAGTGCTCCCAGTAACACCCAGTAAGTCCCAGTAACCCCCGGTGACCCTCCCAGTGCTCCCAGTAACTCCCAGTAACTCCCAGTGCTCCCAGTAACCCCCATCACCCCTTTCCAGTGCTCCCAGTAACTCCCAGTGACCCTCCCAGTGCCTCCAGTCCCGCTTCCCATCACTCCCCTCCCAGTCCCTCCCAGTCCATCCCAGTTCCTCCCAGTCCATCCCAGTATCCCCAAATCCCCATTTCCTGGCTATTTCCCCTCCAAAAATCTGATTTTTTCCCATTTTTGGGGGCTTTTGCCCCCGTTTTTTTTTGCTCCCGGTCCCTCCCAGTCCCCCTAACGCCACTCCCAGTCCCTCCCAGTCCCTATAACTCTCTTCTTAGTCCCTTCCAGTGGTTCCCAGTCCCTCCCAGTCCCCCTAACTCCACTTCCAGTCCCTCCCAGTCCCCTCCCAGTCTCTCCCAGTCGCTCCCAGTCCCCATAACTCCCCTCCCAGTGCCTCCCAGTCTCCATAACTCCACTCCCAGTCCCCCCCAGTCCCTCCCAGTCCCCATAACTCCACTCCCAGTCTATCCCAGTCCCTATAAGTCCCTTCTTAGTCCCTCCCAGTCCCTCCCAGTCCCTCCCAGTCCCCATAACTCCACTCCCAGTCCCTCCCAGTCCACTCCCAGTCCATCCCATTCCCTTAACTCCACTCCCAGTCCCCAGATCCTTGCTCCCAGTCTCTCCCAGTCCCTCCCAGTCCCCATAACTCCCTCCCAACCTGCTCCCAGTCCCTCCCAGTCCCCATAACTCCACTCCCAGTCTCTCCCAGTCCCTCCCAGTCCCCATAACTCCACTCCCAGTACATCCCAGTCCCTATAAGTCCCTTCTTAGTCCCTCCCAGTCCCTCCCAGTCCCTCCCAGTCCCTCCCAGTCCCCATAATTCCACTCCCAGTCCCTCCCAGTCCCTCCCAGTCCACTCCCAGTCCATCCCATTCCCTTAACTCCACTCCCAGTCCCCAGATCCTTGCTCCCAGTCTCTCCCAGTCCCTCCCAGTCCCCATAACTCCCTCCCAACCTGCTCCCAGTCCCTCCCAGTCTCCATAACTCCACTCCCAGTCTCTCCCAGTCCCTCCCAGTCTCCATAACTCCACTCCCAGTCCCTCCCAGTCCCTCCCAGTCCCCATAACTCCACTCCCAGTCTCTCCCAGTCCCTCCCAGTCCCCATAACTCCCTCCCAACCTGCTCCCAGTCCCTCCCAGTCCCCATAACTCCACTCCCATTCCATCCCAGTCCCTCCCAGTCCCTCCCAGTCCCCATAACTCCACTCCCATTCCATCCTAGTCCCCATAACTCCACTCCCATTCCCTCCCAGTCCCTCCCAGTCCCTCCCAGCACCCCCCCCCGCCATGTCCTCCTGCGCCGACCTGCTGCGTTTCCAACTGCCGGGCCACGAGGCGGCGGCGCTGCGCTCCATGACGCGCCTGCGGGCCGAGGAGCGCTTCTGCGACGTCACCATCGTGGCCAGGAGCCTCCGTTTCCGCGGCCACCGCGTCATCCTGGCCGCCTGCTCGCCCTTCCTGAGGGACCAGTTCCTGCTGAACCCGGCGGCCGAGCTGCGCGTGTCGCTGGCGCACAGCGCCCGCGTGCTGGCCGACCTGCTGCTCTCCTGCTACACCGGCGCGCTCGAGTTCGCCGGCAGGGATCTGGTGAGGGTTCAGTTGGAGTTATAAATGCCAGTATTTGCCGGATGGAACGTGCCCGAGGGCTCGGCCGGGGCGCTTGGTGCTTGAGCAGAGGTGGCAGCTGAGGTGGCTTCACCTCAAAGGCACCTTTGGCCGCCTGGGTGTGAGGTGGTTCCACCTCAGGGACACCTTTGGCTGGCTGGGTTTTGGTGTTACCACCTCAAAGACACCTTTGGCTGTCTGGGTGTGAGGTGGTTCCACCTCAGGGACACCTTTGGCTCTCTGGACATTGCAGCAAAAGTGAGGGTTCCACCTCAGGGGTCTCTTCCCTGACCGATCCATCCCCGGGATATACCAAAATATTGGGATTAAACACCAAAATATCGGAATTAAACGCCGAAATATTGGTAATTAAATACCAAGATATTGGAATTAAATACCAAAATGTTGGAATGAAATACTGAAATATTGGAATGAAATACCAAAATATTGGGATTAAATACTGAACTAAAATATTGGAATTAGATACCAAGATATTGGAATTAAATACCGAAATATTGGTAATTAAATGCCAAAATATTGGAATTAAATACCAAACCAAAATATTGGAATTAGATACCAAGATATGGGGATTAAACACCAAAGTATTGGAATTAAATACTGAAATGTTGGGATTAAATACCAAACCAAAATATTACAATTCAATACCAAAATGTTGGGATTAAATACCAAAATATTGGAATTAAATACCAAGATATTGGTAATTAAATACCAAAATATTGGGGTTAAACACCAAAATATTGAGTTAAATACCAAAAAATTGGAATTAAATAACAAAATATTGGAATTAAACACCAAAATATTGGTAATTAAATACCAAAATATTGGGATTAAATACCAAAATATTGGTAATGAAATACCAAGATGTTGGAATTAAATACTGAAATATTGGAATTAAACACCAAAATATTGGAATTAGATACCAAAATATTGGAATTAAATATGAAAATATTGGAATAAAATACCAAAATGTTGGGATCAAACACCAAAATATTGGAATTAAATACCGAAATATTGGTAATGAAATACTAAAATGTTGGAATTAAACACCAAAATATTGGAATTAAACACCGGAATATTGGAATTAAATACCGAAATATTGGAATAAAACCATGAAATATTGGTTTTAAACACCAAAATATTGGGATTAAATACCAAAATATTGGAATGAAACACCAAGATATTGGAATCAAATACCGAAATATTGGAATTAAATACCGAAATATTGGAATGAAACACCAAAATATTGGAATTAAACAGCAGCTCCAGCAGCCCTCCCTGAGCCCGTGGTCGCCGTTCCTGTTAACCCTGGGGAGAGAGGGGCAGGGAAAGGGGGCAGGGATGGGATTCCCCCCCTAACCAGGTAAAGGGGGGGGACAAATGACACCTGGGTGGCCCAGCCAGCTCCTAAAAACCCCAAATTTCCACTTCCAACTTCCTGAAAACTCCAAAAAACTCCAAAAAATCCCCCAAAAATGTCATCTGCCTGGATAACCGAGGCGGGCGGTTTTTTCTACATCGCACCCCAACAGGTGAATTACCTGACGGCCGCCAGCTACCTGCAGATGGAGCACGTGGTGGAGAGGTGCCGAGGAGCCTTGGCCAGGTTCATCCAGCCCTCACCGACAGCCCCGGTGCAGCCGCCAAAAAACGAAGAGGACGAGGAAGACGAAGACGAGGAGGACACGACGGACGTTTGCATCGTCAAGGTGGAGCCGGCCACGCGGCGCAGGGGGCGCAGGTGGCCGGTGGTGGCCGCCAGCGAGGTGGTGAGCCAGGGTCCGGCGGGAGTGACCACGGTGGTGGCCGCCGCGCCGGACAACGCCAGCGCGCAGCTCGGGGTGGTCAAGGCGTGTTACAGCCTGGCCGAGGACGCTGAGGGTGAAGGCTTGGTCATCTTCCCCGGTGGCGGTGGCGGTGGTGGAGGTGGTGGTGGCAACACCACCGTGGCCGCCAGCGAGGAACCACCGGGCAACCAAGGAGCTGTGGGCGCCTCAACCACCACCACACCAACACCGTCGTCGTCGTCGTCGTCGTCGTCGTCGCGCTGCGGGAAGTGCGGGGAGAGCTTCCAGGGCGTGGAGAAGCTGGTGTTCCACATGAGGGCCCAGCACTTCGTGTTCATGTGCCCGCGCTGCGGCAAGCAGTTCAACCACAGCAGCAACCTCAACCGGCACATGAACGTGCACCGAGGGGTCAAATCCCACGGCTGCGGCGTCTGCGGCAAGAGCTTCACCCAGAAATCCACCCTGCACGACCACCTGAACCTGCACAGCGGCGCCAGGCCCTACCGGTGCTCCTACTGCGACGTCCGCTTCGCCCACAAGCCGGCCATCCGGCGGCACCTGAAGGAGCAGCACGGCAAAACCACGGCGCAGAACGTTCTGGAGGCTGGAGGCGCCGAGGGCGGGGTGGTGATGCGTTGATGTTGGGGTGGGGGGAGGGCCCGGCGTGGTTGGGGGGGGGGGTGGGGGTGGGGAATGGGGGGAGGGGCGGTGCTGGGTTCTCTCCCAGGGGTGGGGGTGGGAGGGAGGGGAGTGAGGGGTCAGGTGGGCAGCGAGGGGGTGAAGTGACCACGGAGTGACCACCGGAGTGGTTCAAAGGGAGACCCTCAAAGTGAGCCCCAGAGTGGTGGGGAGTGACCCCCAAAGTGGCTCAAAGTGACCCCCAGAATGGTGGGGAGTGACCCCCAAAGTGGCTCAAAGTGAGTCCCAGAGTGGTGGGGAGTGACCACTGGACACTGAATCCCTGCTGGACACTGAGGGGGTGGCAAGGAGGCCAAAGTGACCACGAAGTGACCCCCAGAGTGGCACGGAATGACCCCTAAAGTGGCACAAATTGACCCCCAAAATGGTGGGGAGTGACCCCCAAAGTGGCTCAAAGTGACCCCCAGAGTGGTGGGGGGGGAGTGACCACTGGACATTGAGGGGGTGACCACTGGGGTGGTGGCAAGGAGGCCAAAGTGACCACGAAGTGACCACCAGAGTGGCACAAAGTGACCCCAAAGTGGTGGGAAGTGACCACTGGACACTGAGGGAGTGACCGCTGGGGTGGTGGTGAAGTGACCACCAGAGTGACACGGAATGACCCCTGAAGTGGCTCAAAGTGACCCCAGAGTGGCTCAAAGTGACCCCAGAGTGGTCGGGAATGACCTCAGAAAGGAGGGGAGTGACCACCGGACACTGAGACTGAGGGGGTGACCACTGGGGTGGTGGCAAGGAGGCCGAAGTGACCACGAAGTGACCACCGAAGTGACCACCAGAGTGACCATGAAGTGACCCCAAAGTGGCACAAAGTGACCCCCCAGTAGTGGGGAGTGACCACTGGACATTGAGGGGGTGACCACTGGGGTGGTGGCAAGGAGGCCAAAGTGACCACGAAGTGACCACCAGAGTGACCACGAAGTGACCCCAAAGTGGTGGGGAGTGACCCCCAAAGTGGCACAAAGTGACCCCAAAATGGTGGGGAGTGACCACTGGACATCTGGACCCTGCTGGACACTGAGGGGGTGGCAAGGAGGCCAAAGTGACCACGAAGTGACCACAGGAGTGGCCACAAAGTGACCCCAAAGTGGCTCAAAGTGACCCCAGAGTGGTGGGGAGTGACCGCTGGACACTGGACCCTGCTGGACATCGAGGGAGTGACCACTGGGGTGGTGGCCAAAGTGACCATGAAGTGACCACGAACTGACCCCAGAATGGTGGGAAATGACCCCAAAGTGGCTCAAAGTGACCCCAAAATGGTGGGGAGTGACCGCTGGACACTGGACCCTGCTGGACATTGGGGGAGTGACCACTGGGGTGGTGGCAAGGAGGCCAAAGTGGTCAGAAATGACCCCAAAATGATGAGAAATGACCCCAAAATGGTGGGGAGTGACCCCAAAATGGTGGGGGAACCACCCCAAAATGTTGGGGAGCGACCCCAAATGAGGAACAACCCCAAAATTACGTGAAATGACCCCAAAATGATGGGAAATGACCCCAAAATGATGGGGAGTGACCCAAAATGATGGAAAATGACCCCAACATTTTGTGAAATGATCCCAAAATTGCATGAAATGACCCCAAAATGATGGGGAACGACCCCTGAGTGACAAATTTTGGGGTCCCCATTTAAAATCCAGCTCGAAAAAAAAAAAACCCAAAACGACCAAATTTGGGGATTTTGGGCAAAAAAAAAAAAAAAGGGGGAAATTTTAATTTTTTTGGGGGGGTTTCCCCCCAAATTTTGCCCCACAGGATAAATTTGGGGGTCCCAAGGCCATGGTGGAAAATTTGGGGGTCCCACTGATTTTTTGGGGGGGTTCCCCGATTTTTTCTGGGGGTTCTCCTGATTTTTTTGAGGGTCCCCCCAATTTTTTTGGGGGGGTTTTTTTGTAGATTTTAGGATTTGGGGGGGGGGGGGACCCCCTTAGGTTGTAGCGAGGGGTGGGGGAGGGGAAATTTGGGGGTGGGGGAGGGGGGGAAAGGATTTTGGAGCGAGGGGGGGGAGGGGACCCCAAAAATTTTGGGGTTTTTTTGGTTTTTTTTAAGGGGGTTTAGGGGGTAGAGAGGAAGAATTTGGGGGTCCCTTTTCCCTTTTTTGGGGGGGTTTGAGACCCTTTTTGGGGTCGGGGAGGTTGGAACCTCCTCCCCCCCCTCCCCCTCCCCGGAAATTTTTTTTTTTTAGGTTTTTTTTTGTAATAAACAGATTTTAAAGAAAAATAAAAAATGGATTTTTAATTTTTTTTAAAATTTTGTTTTTCGGGGGGATTTTTTGGTTTATTTTGGGGATTCATCATTTTATTTTCGGAGACGCGTTTATTTTTGGGGTTTCTTGCGTTTTGGCGATTTATTAATTTCATTTGGGGGGGTTATTAATTTATTTGGGATTTCTTTTTTTTAGGGAATTATTTATTTATTTTGGGGATTTATTCAATTTTTTGGGGGGATTTATTAATTTTTTTTGGATTTATCATTGAGGATTTATTCGTTTTTGGGGGATTTATTAATTTATTCATCCCTTTGCAGTTTTCTGATGTCTCCTTGCTCTTTAGTATGGTTCCAAAATCCCATTTTCTTTGAACCGTAAAATGCTGCAAATTTAAATTTAAGAAAAATTGCAAAATTCAAAAAAATGAGCTAAAATAAAAAAAAACCAAAAAAAGAATCGTAAAATGCTGCAAAATTAAATTGAAAAAAAATTTCAAAATTGAAAAATAAAATTAGTTAAAATTAAAAAAAAAACCCAAAAAATAACCGTAAAGTGCTGCAAAATTAAATTAAAAAAATTGCAGAATTGAAAAATAAAATTAGCTAAAACTAAAAGAAAAACAAAAAAAGAACCGTAAAATGCTGCAAAATTAAATTTAAAAAATTGCAAAATTGAAAATTAAAATTAGTTAAAATTTAAAAAAAACCAAAAAAAGAACCGTAAAATGCTGCAAATTTAAATTTAAGAAAAATTGCAAAATTCAAAAAAATGAGCTAAAATAAAAAAAAAACAAAAAAAGAACTGAAAAATGCTGCAATATTAAATTAAAAAAATTTGCAAAATTGAAAAATAAAAGTAGCTAAAATTAAAAGAAAAACAAAAAAAGAACCATAAAGTGCTGCAAAATAAATTTAAAAAAAATTCAAAATTGAAAAATAAAATTAGTTAAAATTAAAAAAAAACCAAAAAAAGAACCGTAAAATGCTGCAAATTTAAATTTAAGAAAAATTGCAAAATTCAAAAAAATGAGCTAAAATTAAAAAAAAACAAAAAAAGAATCGTAAAATGCTGCAAAATTAAATTGAAAAAAATTTCAAAATTGAAAAATAAAATGAGCTAAAATTAAAAAAAAAACAAAAAAAGAACCGTAAAATGCTGCAAAATTAAATTTAAGAAAAATTGCAAAATTCAAAAAAATGAGCTAAAATAAAAAAAAAAAAAACAAAAAAAGAACCGTAAAATGCTGCAAAATTAAATTTTAAAAAATTTCAAAATCGAAAAATAAAATTAGTTAAAATTAAAAAAAACCAAAAAAAAATCGTAAAATGCTGCAAAATTAAATTAAAAAAATTTCAAAATTGAAAAATAAAATGAGCTAAAATTAAATGAAAAACAAAAAAATAACCGTAAAATGCTGCAAAATTAAATTTAAAAAAATTTCAAAATCAAAAAATAAAATTTATTAAAATTAAAAGAAAACCAAAAAAAACCCGTAAAATGCTGCAAAATTAAATTAAAAAAAATTCAAAATTGAAAAATAAAATTAGTTAAAATTAAAAGAAAAACACAAAAAGAACCATAAAGTGCTGCAAAATTAAATTTAAAAAAATTTAAAATTGAAAAATAAAATGAGCTAAAATAAAAAAAAAACAAAAAAAGAACCGTAAAATGCTGCAAAATTAAATTTAAGAAAAATTGCAAAATTCAAAAAAAGAGCTAAAAAAAAAAAAAAAAAAAAAGAATCGTAAAATGCTGCAAAATTAAATTAAAAAAAATTTTAAAAATTGAAAAATAAAACGAGCTAAAATTAAAAGAAAAACAAAAAAAAATGAAAAATGCTGCAATATTAAATTTTTTAAAAATTGCAAATTTGATAAATTAAATGAGCTAAAATAAAAAAAAAAAAAACAAAAAAAGAACCGTAAAATGCTGCAAAATTAAATTGAAAAAAAATTTCAAAATTGAAAAATAAAATTAGTTAAAATAAAAAAAACCTGAAAAATGCTGCAAAATGCCGTAAAATTTCCATAAAATACAGCGCCGTAAAGCGCGACTGTCGCAAAATGTCGCAAAAGGGGCCGTAAAGCGCGACTGTCGCAAAAGGGGCCGTAAAGCGCGACTGTCGTAAAAGGTGCCGTAAAGCAAAACTGTCGTAAAAGGGGCCGTAAAGCGCGACTGTCGCAAAAGATGTCGTAAAGCGCGACTGTCGTAAAATTGCCGTAAAGCAAAACTGTCGTAAAAGATGTCGTAAAGCGAGACTGTCGCAAAAGGTGCCGTAAAGCGCGACTGTCGCAAAATTGCCGTAAAGCAAAACTGTCGCAAAAGGTGCCGTAAAGCGCGACTGTCGCAAAAGGTGCCGTAAAGCGCGACTGTAGTAAAAGGTGCCGTAAAGCAAAACTGTCGCAAAAGGTGCCGTAAAGCAAAACTGTCGCAAAAGGAGCCGTAAAGCAAAACTGTCGTAAAGTGCCGTAAAGCAAAACTGTCGCAAAAAAGGTGCCGTAAAGCAAAACTGTCGTAAAATTGCCGTAAGGCGCGACTGTCGCAAAATGGGCCGTAAAGCGCGACTGTCGTAAAATTGCCGTAAAGTGCGACTGTCGTAAAAGGTGCCGTAAAGCGCGACTGTCGCAAAAGGTGCCGTAAAGCGCGAGTGTCGTAAAAGGTGTCGTAAAGCAAAGCTGTCGTAAAGTGCCGTAACCCGCAGCTTTACGGCAGTCGCGCTTTACGGCGCCTTTTACGACACTTTACGACAGTCGCGCTTTACGGCAGTTTTACGACAGTCGCGTTGTATGGAACTTTTACGGCATTTTACAGCATTTTACGGTACTTTTTTTGTTTTTCTTTTAATTTTAGCTCATTTTATTTTTCAATTTTGAAATTTTTTTTAGTTTAATTTTGCAGCATTTTACGGTTTTTGTTTTTCTTTTAATTTTAGCTCATTTTATTTTTCAATTTTGAAATTTTTTTAGTTTAATTTTGCAGCATTTTACGGTTTTTTTTTTTTCTTTTAATTTTAGCTCATTTTATTTTTCAATTTTGCAATTTTTTTTAGTTTAATTTTGCAGCATTTTACGGTTTTTATTTTTTTTTCTTTTTATTTTAGCTCATTTTATTTTTCAATTTTGCAATTTTTTTTAGTTTAATTTTGCAGCATTTTACGGTTTTAATTTTTTTCTTTTAATTTTAGCTCATTTTATTTTTCAATTTTGCAATTTTTTTAGTTTAATTTTGCAGCATTTTACGGTTTTTATTTTGTTTTTCTTTTAATTTTAGCTCATTTTATTTTTCAATTTTGCAATTTTTTTTAGTTTAATTTTGCAGCATTTTACGTTTTTTTTTTTCCTTTAATTTTAGCTCATTTTATTTTTCAATTTTGCAAATTTTTTTAGTTTAATTTTGCAGCATTTTATGTTTTTTTCTTTTAATTTTAGCTCATTTTATTTTTCAATTTTGCAAATTTTTTTAAATTTAATTTTGCAGCACTTTACAGTTCTTTTTTTGTTTTCTTTTAATTTTAGCTACTTTTATTTTTCAAATTTGAATTTTTTTTAATTTTATTTTAATTTAATTTTTTTTTTTTAATTTTTTTTTTTTTTTCTGAAATTTTGTGCTGCCCAGCCCGGGTCAAGCCGGTGACTGTGGTGATGTTTGAAGGTCCCCAGGATGAGGGCAGGGGTGAGAATCTCAACTCCACCTCTCAGAAAGACTAATTGGTTATTTTACCATCTCTATTCTATTCAAAGAAAATGGGATTTTAGAACCATACTAAAGAGCAAGGAGACACCAGAAAGCTGCAAGGACTTTGAGGACACAGTTTGAATCAAGCACTTTATTTATTTGCATCTCCCGCCGGGCCGTGGCTGCCGCGGGGCCGTTCCCGAGCCCCGTTTGCCGCACGGGGGGGGGGGGGGGGGGGCCCGCAGCACCCGCCCCGCCGAGCTCCGCCCCCCCCGCGACTCCGCCCCTTTCTGCCGCGAGTCTCCAATAGGACACGCCCCCGCCCTCGCGGTCCCGCCCCCCGCTCGCCCGGCCCCTCCCCTCAATCCCGCCCCCCCCCGTTACCCGCGAGTGCGGCCGCTCCCGCCGCCCCCCCCACGTCCCCCTCGCCCCCTTTGCCGACCCAGCGGGGCCGGTGCTGGCCCCGGTCCCGCCACTGCTGCTGCGTCTTTGCCGTTCCCCGAGGCTCCCGGCTCTGGCGCGGCCGCGCTGCGCCCCCAGAGCCCCCCGTGCGCGTTGCCGCCCCCCCAACCCCGGCGTTCCGAGCTGCCCACGGGCGCCGAGCCGGGCAAACGCCCACGGTTAAACCCGTCCGTGCCGGCGTTTCCGCGCCATCCCCCGGTCCCGGCACAGCACCGGGGCCCGCCCAGCCACCCCGTGCCGGCGCCGCGGCGTCCGCACCGGTGGCCGCGGCCTCTGCCGCGCCTGCCGCGCCGCCCCTGCCCGCCGGGCCGGCCGCCACCCGGGTTCCCAGGGGCTGCACGCCGCGCTCCAGCCGCCCGACCAGCCCGCCACAGCCCCCCCCGTAGCCCCTGCCGCCCCCCGCCACCCCTCCGGGATCATCTCCCGCTGACGCGGCCGCCCCGGCCCCGCCGCTTTCTCGCTTCGGCCGCCGCCGCCGCTCCATGGCGGCGGAGCCGCGCGTTCCCCCCACCGCAGCCCTCCCGCTTCAGAGCTGCTGCATGGCGCGGCTCCGCCGCCTCCCGAAACCGCGTCCGTCCCGGCGTTCCCGTCCACGGCTGCAGCCGCGGCCCCGGCTCCGGTTCCCGCAGCTCCGCCGCCTCCCGCGCCCCCTCCGCCGCCATCATGGCTGTGCCCGCGCTGACTAACACGCAACCGCGCATGCGCAGTTGCTACAACCGCCGCACCAGCGATATCACTCCGCGCCTCATTCAACCGCGGCGCCGCTTCCGGGATCAGCCGCGCGCATGCGCGGTTTAATTTGCACGGCCCCGCCGCCACCGCCTCCCCGCGCTGCTTTGGCCGCAGCTTTGGTGCAGCCCGGTCCCGGTTCCGAGGCGCTGTCCGGCCACAGCCGCCATTCCGATGCCCGGGCACGCCGCTTCCGCCGCCACCGGGTCCGTACACGGCGCCACAGCGGCGAAAACTGCAGCGCCGCGCGTGTATCCTTCCGCCATCTCTGCCTCGGCCGGGGCTTGAGGAGCCGGGCAGGGTCTCATCACCGGGAGATCCCTCCGCAGCGCGGGACGCTGCGCAACCGACCCCTGGTATCCCTCCGCTATTTCGCCTTCCGCGCTCCCGGCACTGAGGGTGGGACTACTTTGTGTCACGATCCGTGCGCACAGCCGCGCGCACCGCGAAAAACGGCGATCGCTTCTTTTTAAAACTATTTCAAAGCTTAGTAGCAATGAAGTGCGTTAAAAGCGCCGATCGCTTGGTTTTTAAAATTTTCAGAAGTTTAACGGTAATTAAATGGTTATAAAAATAGCACCGCAGTTAGGGTGATAATAGTATGGGCAATTTGAATTAGGACAAAAAATACAAAGGGTTGTGGAGGTCGGGGTACCTTTTTCACAGAGGATCAACCCTTTAAAAACAGCAGCCTGTTGCATATTTATACACTTCGTAAATGATGCATAAATTCCATTAAAACACAGGATTCTGTCCGGGCAGCGCCTTGGAGGGAGGAAGAAGTTAATTTCTTCTGGTAATAGAGGAATAAATTCTTTTTTTCTGAAAGATTCAGGTGTCCTGGGGCTGCTGTCTTGCTGCAAACCTTTTCTTTTAAAAAAAAAAATTTATACAGCATTGTTTCTATTTTAATAGCTTTTATAACCCAAAACCATGTTTAACACTTAAAAGAATTAAAACAGCATTAATTTTTAACGCAACACGTATAATATTCATTTTAATATTCCCAAAAAATCAATCATAAAATAAACCCATTCTTTACAATATTCTACGTAGCATGGTTTCTATTTTAACAATTTTTATAACCTAAAACCATAGGTAACACTTAGGAGACTTTTTTAACTTTAATAATTAATTAAAGTTGTGTTTAACTTTCTAACACAACCCTTATAATATTCATTTTAATATTTGCAAAAAGCCAATCATAAAATACCTGCATTTTTCACAATATCCTCCATAGCATCGTTTCTATTTTAACGATTTTTATAACTTAAAACCGTATTTAACACTTAAGAGAATTAATACAGCATTAACTTTTAACACCACACAAATCATATTCATTTTAATATTTGCAAAAGATTAATCATAAAATAAATGCATTTTTTACAATATTCTACGTAGCATGGTTTCTATCTTAGCAATTTTTATAACCTAAAACCATATTTAGCGCTTAAGAGAATTAATACAGCGTTAATTTTTAACGCAGCACAAATAATATTTATTTTAATATTTGCTAAAAGCCAATCATAAAATACCTGCATTTTTCACAATATCCCCCATAGCATTGTTTCTATTTTAACATTTTTTATAACCTAAAACCATATTTAGCACTTAAGAGAATTAATACAGCGTTAATTTTTACCACCACACATATAATATTCATTTTAATATTTGCAAAAAGCCGATATAAAATGCGTTTTTCTCGACCCAAAATGAGACAGAAAAACCCTGAAAATTCGCCGGCGTTGATCCCAAAATTGGGAGAACTCACAAAAATCTTTCGATGGTTTTCAACTGAGGGACTGGGGTGGAGTCAGAGGCCAGATTTGGAAAGAAAGAAAATCCAAATCCTGCAGCTGTGCCTGTGCCATTCAGGCAGCTGGTCCTGGAACAAAATCCACAAAGTTCACCCCAAAATTCACCCCAAAATCTGCAGGGACTGACGGGTGAGTGACCCCAAAATTCACCTCAAAAATGCCCAGGATTCACCCCAAAATTCACCCCAAAAACCTCAAAATTCACCCCAAAAACGCAAAATTCACCCCAAAATCTGCAAAATTCACCCCAAAATCCACAAAATTCACGCCAAAATTCCCTCCAAAAACCACAAAAATCACCCCAAAATCCACAAAATTCACCCCAAAATTCACCCCCAAAATCTGCAGAAATTGATGGGTGACCCCAAAATTCACCCCCAAAATCCCCAGAATTCACCCCAAACTCCACAAAATTCACCCGAAAACCCCCAAAATTCACCCCAGAATACAACCCAAAATCCACAAAATTCACCCCAAAAATCGCCAGAATTCACCCCAAAAACCGCAAAATTCACCCCAAAATCTGCAGGGATTGACGGGTAAGTGACCCCAAAATTCACCTCAAAAATCCCCAGAATTCACCCCAAAATCCCCCAAAATTCACCCCAAAATCCACAGAATTCACCCCAAAATCCACAAAATTCACCCCAAAATCCACCCCAAAAACCGCAAAATTCACCCCAAAATCTGCAGGGACTGACGGGTAAGTGACCCCAAAATTCACCTCGAAAATCCCCAGAATTCACCCCAAAATCCCCCAAAATTCACCCCAAAATCCACAAAATTCACCACAAAAACAGTGCAGGAAAAATGTGAATTTTTACTCTAAAAAATCCGCTTAAAATTCACCCCAAAATTAACCGAAATTCACCCCAAAATTGCCCCAAATGAACACGAAATTAACTCAAAATAATTTAAATTATTTTTTTAGAAAACCCCCAAAGTCTGAACCCCCTAAAATCCCCAAAGTGGTGGGGAGTGACCACTGGACACCTGGACCCTGCTGGGCATTGGGGGACTGACCCCAAAATGCCGGGAAATGCCCCCAAAATGCTGGGAAATTTGGGGATTTATTTATTTTCGGGGGGCCAATTTATTTTTGGGTGATTTACTCAAGTTATTTTGTGGATTAATTAATTTTTTGGGGATTCGCTCACAACACGGATTTATTATTTTTTTTCATAGTTTACTTTTTTATTTTGCGGGATTTATTTATTTTGGGGATTTATTTATTCTGGGACAATTCCTAATTTAATTTTTGGAATTTATTAATTTTAAAGATTTATTTTTGAAGATTTACTCATTTTTGGGGGATTTAATTTAATTATGGGGACTTATTAATTTTTTCGCATTTACTGTGGGGATTTATTTATTTTCATCGATTTATTAATTTGGAGGAATTTATTAATTTATTCCCAAAATTGGAAATGGGCGTGGCTTAAGCGAGCGGGACTTAACATAAGGGGCGTGGCTTCCCTAGTGGGCGGAGCCAAGCCGGCAGGACAAAGTGCTGCGCTGTGGGCGTGGCTTTACCCATATAAAGCATAACCACGCCCCCTTCGCGTGCGTGCTGACGTCACCGCGCGCGGCGCGCTCGGCGGCGATGGAGGCGGCGGGAGGCGCCGAGGTCTGAGGGGAGGCGGCGCCGGGGCCGCTTTTTGGGGCATTTTGAGGCGATTTGGGGCTTTTTTTGTGAGGTTTTGAGGGGTTTTGGGCAGCCGGGGGGTGTCTGTGAGCGGCGGGAAGGGCGGGATCCGCTGGGGGGAGGGGCGCTCCCCTCACGGAGCGCTCTGCCCCTCCCCCTCCCCCTCAGGACCCTCCCGTCGGGACCCTCGTGGTGGAGGCGGCGGGAGAGGCCGGTGAGTGACCCCCTCCCCTCTATTTTGATCCCCGTTTTGATCCCCCCGAGATCCCCCTCAGGATCGCCCTGAACCCCCTTGGATCCCCCTCAGGATCCTCCTCTTGATTCCCCTCATGATCGCCCTTAGACCGCTCAGAATCCCCCTCAGGATCCCCTCAAGATCTCCCTCAGAATCCCCGCAGGTTCCCCTCATGATCCCCCTCAGGATCTCCCTCACAACCCTTAGGATCCCACTCAGAATCCCCCCGAGACCCCCTCAGAATCCCCCTCAGGATCTCTCTGAGACTTCTCAGGACCCCCCTCAGGATCCCCTCATGATCCCCCTCAGAATCCCCTCAGGATCCCCTCATGATCTCCTCAGAATCGCCCCAAGATCTCCCTCAGAATCCCCGCAGGTTCCCCTCATGATCCCCCTCATGATCCCCCTCATGATCCCCCTCATGATCCCCCTCATGATCCCCCTCAGAATCCCCCTGAGACCCCCTCATGATCCCCCTCAGGATCTCTCTGAGACCCCTCAGAATCCCCCTCAGGATCCCCTCAGGATCTCCTCATGATTCCCCTGAGACCGCTCAGAATCCCCCTCAGAATCCCCGCAGGTTTCCCTCATGATCCCCCTCAGCATCCCACTCAGAATCCTCCTGAGACCCCTTCAGAATCCCCCTCAGGATCCCCTCAGAATCCCCTCATGATTCCCCTCATGATTCCCCTCATGATCCCCTCAGAATCCCCTCATGATTCCCCTCATGTTCTCCTCAGAATCTCCTCATGATCCCCTCAGGATCCTCCTCATGATCCCCCTCAGGATCCCCTCAGGATCCTCCTCATGATCCCCCTCAGAATCCCCTCATGATTCCCCTCATGTTTTCCTCAGGATCCTCCTCATGATTCCCCTCATGATCTCCTCAGGATCCCCCTCAGAATCCCCCTCAGAATCCCCCCTCAAGATCCCCCTCAGGATCCTCCTCATGATCTCCTCAAGATTCCCCTCATGATTCCCTCAAGACCCCTCTGAACCCCCCAAAATGCCCCCGGACCCCCTTTGATCCCCCCGAGACCCCCTCAGGATCCTCCTGACCTCCTCAAACCCCCCCAGATCCCCTCAAAACCCCCCCAACCCCCCCCAAACCCCCTCAAAATCCCCCCCAAAATTCCCTCCTGACCTCCCCCCTCCCCATTTTCTCCCCCTCCAGGGCTCCCCCCGGGCAGCCCCTCCCCCTGCGACCCCCCCCCACCCGGCGGGACCCCCACCCCCACGGCCGGGGGCGCCCCCCCAGATGAGGAGGGGCTGGGGGGGGGCAGCCCCAGCGATGGGGAGGGGGCTCAGGGGACCCCCCCCGGCGGCGGCAGCGGCACCAAGGGGCTGCCAGGTGAGGGGAGGGCGTTGATTTTGGGGGGGTTTTGGGGGGGTCTGGGGATGTTTGGGGGGGATTTTAGGGGGTTTTGGGGGGTCTGGGAGGATTTGGGGGGGGTCTGGGGGTGTTTGGGGGGGATCTGGGGGTGTTTTGGGGGGGGGCTGGGAGGATTTGGGGGAGGTCTGGGGGGTTTGAGGGGTCCTGGGTGGGTCTGGGGCTGTTTTGGGGGGTCCTGGGAGGGTCTGGGGGAGTTTTCTTGGGGGGATGTTCTGGAATAATTTTGGGGGTTTGGGGCCAATTTCCCACTTTATCTCCAATTTCCCGTTTTATCTCCACTTTCCCATTTTATCTCCAAATTTCCCATTTCCTCTCCAATTTTTCCTTTTACCTCCACTTTCCCATTTTATTTCCACTTTCCCATTTTATTTCCACTTTCCCATTTCATCTCCAATTTCCCATTTTATTTCCAATTTTCCACTTTATCTCCAATTTTCCATTTTACCTCCACTTTCCCCTTTTACCTCCACTTTCCCATTTCATCTCCGCTTTCCCATTTTACATCCAATTTCCCATTTCATCTCCAATTTCCCATTTTACATCCAATTTCCCATTTTACATCCAATTTCCCATTTTATCTCCACTTTCCCATTTTATCTCCACTTTCCCCTTTTACCTCCAATTTCCCATTTTACCTCCAATTTCCCATTTCATCTCCACTTTCCCATTTTATTTCCAATTTTCCATTTTATTTCCAATTTTCCATTTTACCTCCACTTTCCCATTTTATTTCCAATTTCCCATTTTACCTCCAATTTCCCATTTCACCTCCACTTTCCCATTTCACCTCCAATTCCCCTTTTATCTCCATTTGGGAATCCCGACCATTTCCCTGCCCCATTTTGAAGTGGGGCTCCCCCTTTATTTTGTTTTTCCCCCCCTTTTTTCCAGGCCACGCCTCCAAGCCCCTCCCGGGCTCCCCAGGCCGAGGTGGGGGAGGGGCTGGGGGGTCCAATCCAATTTTGGGGGGGGTCTCCTCCTCCTCTGGGGGTGGGGGAGGGGGGGGATCTCCCCCTCCCGCCCTGCCCCCCCCCAGCCGCGCCAAAATGTCCCTGACGGGGGCTGGGGGTGCTGCCAAAGCCCCCCCGGGCCAAAGCTTGGCCTTGAGGCTCCTCAGCCTCCCCGCAGCTGGGGGGGCCCCTGGGGCTCGGCCCCCACCCCCTGAGCCCCCCCAAAACCCCCCGGAGCCCCCCCAGAACCCCCCCGAGCCCCCCAAAATCCACCGGGCTCGCAAGACCATGGCCAGGCCCAGCAACGGGCAGGTAAGGGCTGGGGGTGGGGAGGGGGGTCTGAACCAAAGGATTTTGGGGAGACCCCCAGGGGTTTTGGGGAGCCCCCCAGGGATTTTGGGGGGAGACCCCCAGGGATTTGGGAGGAGCCCCAGGGATTTTGGGGACCCCCAGGGATTTTGGGGGGAGCCCCCAGGATTTGGGAGGACCCCCATGGATTTTGGGGACCCCCAGGGATTTTGGGGAGCCCAGGGATTTTGGGGGGAGACCCCCAGGGATTTTGGGGGGAGCCCCAGGGATTTGGGAGGAGCCCCATGGATTTTGGGGGGAGCCCCAGGGATTTTGGGGGGAGCCCCAGGATTTTGGGGGGACCCCAGGGATTTTGGGGGGGAGACCCCCAGGTGATTTTGGGGTGATTTTGGGGTGATTTTTGGGGGGGAGCCCCAAGGATTTTGGGGGGAGACCCCCAGGGATTTTGGGGGGAGCTCACCCGGGATTTTGGGGGGAGACCCCCAGGGATTTTGGGGTGATTTTGGGGTGATTTTGGGCCAATTTTGGGTGATTTTGGGGTGATTTTTGGGGGAGAGCCCCAGGGATTTTGGGGGGAGACCCCAGGATTTTGGGGGGAGACCCCCAGGTGATTTGGGGTGATTTTGGGGTGATTCAGGGTGATTTGGGATGATTTTGGGTCAATTTTGGGTGATTTTGGGCCAATTTTGGGTGATTTTGGGGTGATTTTTGGGGGGGAGCCCCAAGGATTTTGGGGGGAGACCCCCATGGATTTTGGGGGGAGCTCACCAGGGATTTTGGGGGGAGACCCCCAGGTGATTTTGGGGTGATTTTGGGGTGATTTTTGGGGGAGAGCCCCAGGGATTTTGGGGAGACCCAGGGATGTTGGGGAGAGACCCCCAGGGATTTTGGGGAGACCCCCATGGATTTGAGGACCCCCCATGGATTTGGGGAACCCCCAGGATTTTGGGGAGCCCCCCTGAGGGTTTTGGGGGGATCTTGGCCCCTCTCAGGTGCTGGAGAAGCCCAGGATGTCGGAGATGCTGCACTTCAGGGTGTCCGAGGAGCTCTGCGGGATGGGGCAGCACCACGGTGGGACTGGGGGGATCTGGGGGGATTTGGGGGGATTTGGGGGGGATTTGGGGGATTTTGGGGGGATTTGGGGGGGATTTGGGGGGATTTTGGGGGATTTTGGGGGGATTTCAAGGGGGTTTGGGGGAATTTTGGGGGGATTTGGGGAGGTTTGGGGGGGATTTGAGGAGGTTTGAAGGGGGTTTGGGGAGGATTTGGGGGAACTCGGGGAGGTTTGAAGGGGATTTAGGGGAGTTCTGGGGGAATTTTGGGGGGGTTTGGGGAGGTTTGAAGGGGATTTGGGGGGAATTTGGGGAGGATTTGGGAAGGTTTGAGGAGGATTTGGGGAGGTTTGAAGGGGATTTAGGGGGGATTTGGGGAGGATTTGGGGGGAATTTGGGGGGATTTGGGGAGGTTTTGGGGAAGATTTGGGGAGATTTGAAGGGGTTTGGGGGGAATTTGGGGGGATTTGGGGAGGATTTGGGGAGGTTTGAAGGGGATTTAGGGGGGATTTTGGGGGGATTTGGGGAGGTTTGGGGGGATTTGGGGGAATTTTGTGGGGATTTGGGGAGATTTGAAGGGGTTTGGGGGGTTCTGGGGGAATTTTGGGGGAATTTGGGTGGATTTGGGGAATTTGGGGGGGTTCTGGAGAAGTTTGGGGGGGTTCTGGGCGGGTTTGAGGGTTCAGTTTTGGCTTTGGGGGTTCAGTTTTGGGGCTGGGGTCTCCCTGACCCCCCCCTTTCCCCCCCCCAGACCACCCCAAACGCCCCAAGTTGGATTTTGGCTCCGAGGGGCTCCACAAGCGCCTGCAGCAGCGCCCCAGCCCCCGGGCCAGCACTGAGGTACCCCAAAAAAACCCCCCAGGAACCCCCAAAAATCCCCCCCAAAAAACCCCAGGAACCCCCCAAAAATCCCCCCCAAAAAACCCCAGGAACCCCTCAAAAACCCCCCAGGAACCCCCAAAACCCCCCCCCAAAAAAACCCCAGGAACGCCCCAAAAACCACCCAAAAAACCCCCCAGGAACCCCCAAAAACCCCCCAGGAACCCCCAAAAATCCCCCCCAAAAAAACCCCAGGAACCCCCAAAAACCCCCCAGGAACGCCCCAAAAATCCCCCCAAAAACCCCCCAGGAACCCCCAAAAATCGCCCCAAAAAACCCCAGGGACCCCCAAAAATCCCCCCAAAAGCCACCCCAAAACAACCCCCAGGGACCCCCCAAAACCCCCCAGGGACCCCCAAACCCTTGCCCCCCAAAAAACCCCAGGGAATCCCCAACCCCCCCCCCCAAACCCTCCCAGGACCCCCCAAATTCCCCCCAAATCCTCCCAAACCCTCCCAGGACCCCCCAAATCCCCCCAGTTTTGTCCCAGATCTCCCCAGTTTTGCCCCAAACCCTCCCAGGACCCCCCCAATTCCCCCCAAAACCCTCCCAGGACCCCCCAAAAGCCCCCCAGGACCCCCCCAGATCCCCCCAGGACCTCCCCAAATCCCCCCAGGACCCCCCAAACCCCTCCCAAATCTCCCCAGGACCCCCCCAAAGCCCCCCAGGACCCCCCAGTTCCCCCCAGGACCCCCCAATTTCCCCGTGTCCCCCCAGATCACGGTGACAGAGGAAATGGCCGCCCCCAAATCCCCCCAAATCCCCCCAGTTTCACTCCAAACCCCCCCAAAAGCCCCCCAGGACCCCCCAAACCCCCCCTGTGTCCCCCAGATCACAGTGACGGAGGAAATGGCCGCCCCCAAATCCCCCCAGTTTCACTCCAAACCCCCCCAGGACCCCATAAACCCCCCCAGTTTCACCCCAAACCCTCCCAGGACCCCCCAAAGCCCCCCAGGACCCCCCAGTTCCCCTCAGGACCCCCCAATTCCCCCGTGCCCCCCAGATCACAGTGACAGAGGAAATAGCCGCCCCCAAATCCCCCCAAATCCCCCCAGTTTCACTCCAAACCCCCCCAAATCCCCCCAGGACCCCCCAAAAGCCCCCCAGGACCCCCCAAATTCTCCCCAAAACCCTCCCAGGACCCCCCAAATCCCCCCAGTTCCCCCCAGGGCCCCCCAGTTTCCCGTGTGTCCCCCCAGATCACGGTGACAGAGGAAATGGCCGCCCCCAAACCCCCCCAAATTCCCCCAGTTTCACCCCAAACCCTCCCAGGACCCCCCAAAGCCCCCCAGGACCCCCCAGTTCCCCCCAGGGCCCCCCAGTTTCCCGTGTGTCCCCCCAGATCACGGTGACAGAGGAAATGGCCGCCCCCAAATCCCCCCAGTTTCACTCCAAACCCCCCCAAATTCCCCCAGTTTCACCCCAAACCCTCCCAGGACCCCCCAAAGCCCCCCAGGGCCCCCCAATTTCCCATGTGTCCCCCCAGATCACGGTGACAGAGGAAATGGCCGCCCCGCCCCGGGACTGGGACTCGGAGGGGGGCGGGGGCTTCTCCCTCTTCTACGACGGATTCAGCGTGGACGGGCACGGGGACTCGGACAGCAAGGTACTGGGATGGACTGGGATATACTGGGAGGGACTGGGATGGGACTGGGAATGGGCTGGGAGGGACTGGGATATACTGGGATATACTGGGAGGGACTGGGAATGGGCTGGGATATACTGGGAGGGACTGGGATATACTGGGATATACTGGGATATACTGGGAGGGACTGGGAATGGGCTGGGAGGGACTGGGATATACTGGGATATACTGGGAGGGACTGGGAATGGGCTGGGATATACTGGGAGGGACTGGGATATACTGGGAGGGACTGGGATATACTGGGAGGGACTGGGAGGGACTGGGAGGGACTGGGATGGACTGGGAGGGACTGGGAATGGGCTGGGAGGGACTGGGATATACTGGGATGGACTGGGATATACTGGGAGGGACTGGGATGGACTGGGATGAACAGGGGGTCACTGGGATGAACTGGGGAGCCCTGGACGAACTGGGATGAACTGGGATTGAACTGGGATGAACTGGGATGAACTGGGGAGCACTGGGATGAACTGGGATGAACTGGGATTGGACTGGGATGAACTGGGATTGAACTGGGATGAACTGGGATGAACTGGGATGAACTGGGGAGCACTGGGATGAACTGGGGAGCACTGGGAGGAACTGGGATGAACTGGGACAGACTGGGATGAACTGGGATGAACTGGGATTGGACTGGGATGAACTGGGATGAACTGGGACAGACTGGGATGAACTGGGATTGAACTGGGATGAACTGGGGAGCACTGGGGGGTCCCAGCCCAGCCCATCCCCCGCTCAGTCCGAGGGGGAGGTGCCGGGCGAGGCCCTGAGCGAGGAGGAGGAGGAGGAGGAGGAGGAAGAGGACGAGGAAGAAGAGGACGAGGAAGAGGAGGAGGAGGAAGAGGAGGAGGAGGAGGAGGAGGACGAAGAGTCCGGGAACGCCTCGGATCGGGTGAGGGGGGTGGGGAGGGGATTTGGGGGGGATTTGGGGCAGATTTGGGGAGGTTTGGGGCAGATTTGGGGGGGATTTTGGGGCAAATTTGGGGAGGTTTGGGGCAAATTTGGGGGTTTTGGGGGCAAATTTGGGGAGGTTTGGGGCAGATTTGGGGGCAAATTTGGGGAGGTTTGGGGCAGATTTGGGGGATTTTGGGGAGGTTTGGGGCAGATTTGGGGGGGATTTTGGGGCAAATTTGGGGGTTTTGGGGGCAAATTTCAGGGCCTGGTTTGGGGCAGATTTGGGGGTTTTGGGGGCAAATTTGGGGGGAAATTTTGGGAGGTTTGGGGCAGATTTGGGGGGGAATTTGGGGAGGTTTGGGGCAGATTTGAGGGGGTTTTGGGGCAAATTTGGGGAGGTTTGGGGCAGTTCTGGGGGATTTTGGGGCTCCTGGGTGGATCCAGGTGTGTTTTGGGGGGATTTTGGGGCAGTTCTTGGGTTCTTTGGGGCAATTTCAGGATTCCTGGGTGTATTTTGGGGTATTTTGGGTCTATTTTGGGGGTCTCTGACCCCTTGGGGACCCCCAGAGCGCCTGCAGTGCCCGGCGGCGCTGCAAGGAGAGGCCTGGGCTGGGTTTAGGGGCAGTTTTGGGGCAGTTTTGGGGATTTAGGGGCAGTTTTGGGGGATTTTGTGGTTCCTAGGTAGATCCAGGTGTATTTTGGGGATATTTTGGGATATTTTGGGTGTATTTTGGGCTATTTTGGGGGTCTTTAACCCCTTTGGTACCCCCAGAGCGCCTGCAGTGCCCGGCGGCGCTGGAAGGAGAGGCCCGGGCTGGGTTTTGGGGCAGTTTTGGGGTTTTTTGTGGTTCCTGGGTAGATCCAGGTGTATTTTGGGTATATTTTGGGGTATTTTGGGCTATTTTGGGTGTATTTTGGGGGTCTTTAACCCCTTTTGGGCCCCCAGAGCGCCTGCAGTGCCCGGCGGCGCTGCAAGGAGAGGCCCGGGCTGGGTTTTGGGGCAGTTTTGGGGGATTTTGGGGTTCCTGGGTAGATCCAGGTGTATTTTGGGTATATATTGGGGGTATTTTGGGTCAGTTTTGGGCAGTTTTGGGGGTCTTTAACCCCTTTGGTACCCCCAGAGCGCCTGCAGTGCGCGGCGGCGCTGGAAGGAGAGGCCTGGGCTGGGTTTTGGGGCAGTTTTGGGGGATTTTGGGGTTCCTGGGTGGATCCAGGTATATTTTGGGTGTATTTTGGGTCAGTTTTGGGCAGTTTTGGGGGTCTTTAACCCTTTTGGGCCCCCAGAGCGCCTGCAGTGCCCGGCGGCGCGCGCGGCGGCGCTGGAAGGAGAGCCCCTGGCTGAAACCCTCGCGCAAGAGGAAGAGGAAGGACCCGAGGGGGGGCAAGGACAGGGGTGAGAGCCCCGAGATGGGGAGGGGGCCCGAGATGGGGAGGGGGGCCCGAAATGGGGAGGGGGGCCTGAAATGGGGAGGGGGGCCTGAAATGGGGAGGGGGGCCCGAAATGGGGAGGGGGGCCCGAAATGGGGAGGGGTCCTGAAATGGGGAGGGGGGCCCGAAATGGGGAGGGGGGGCCTGGAATGGGGAGGGGGGGCCTGAAATGGGGAGGGGGCCTGAAATGGGGAGAGGGCCCGAAATGGGGAGGGGGGCCTGAAATGGGGAAATGGGTCCCAAATTGGGGAGGGGGACCTGAAATGGGGAGGGGGTCCTGAAATGGGGAGGGGGACCCCAAAATGGGGAGGGGGTCCTGAAATGGGGAAATGGGTCCCGAAATGGGGAGGGGGGTCCTGAAATGGGGAGGGGGCTCAGAAACGGGGAGGGGGTTCCCAAAATGAGGAGGAGGTCCTGAATTGGGGAGGGGGACCCCAAAATGGGGAGGGGGATCAGAACTGGGGAGGGGGGTCCTGAACTGGGATCCCAAATTGGGGAGGGGGATCCTGAATTTGGGGAGGGGGATTTGAACTGAATTTGGGGAGGGGGTCCTGAAATGGGGAAATGGGTCCAGAACTGGGGAGGGGGGTCCTGAACTGGGATCCCAAATTGGGGAAAGGGATCCTGAATTTGGGGAGGGGGTCCTGAAATGGGGGGGGGGTGGGGTCCTGAATTGGGGAGGGGGATCCAAACTGGGGAGGGGGGATTTGAATCCCAAATTGAGGAGGGGGGGTTTTAATTGGGATCTTAAATTGGCGAAGGGGGTCCTGAATTGGGGAGGGGGACCCCAGAAGGGAAGGGGGATCTCAAATTGAGGAGGGGGGATTGGAATCGGGATCTTAAATTGGGGAGGGGGATTTGAAATGGGGAGGGGGTCCCGAAATGGGGAAGGGTTGGGAAAAAGGGATTGGGAATGGGGAGGGATTTGAGGAGGGGGGCTTGGAATTCGGGGGTTTTGGGGGTAGAAATTTGGGGAGGGGGGTTTGGGATTTGGGGTCCGTGACCCCCCCGTGCCCCCCAGGCCCGGCCGTGGGCGCCCCCGTGGGCCCCCCCAGTGAATACACGGAGCTGCCCCTGGGCTGCCTGCAGCTGCCGGGGGGCGGCGCCCTCAGCCCCCAGCCCGCAGGTGAGGACACGCCCCCTTCCGGGGACACGCCCACTTCCGGGGACACGCCCCCTTCCATTGGGACATGCCCCCTTGATGGGACACGCCCCCTTCCATTGAGATACACCCCTGGGAACATGCCCTGTGCGTCTGGACACGCCCCCTTCCGGGGACACGCCCCCTTCCATTGGGGCACGCCCCCTTCCATTGGGACACGCCCCTGTGAACATGCCCTGTGCGTCTGGACACGCCCCCTTCCGGGACACACTCACCAGGACATGCCCTTCATGGGACACGCCCCCTTCCATTGGGACACGCCCCCTTCCGGGGACACGCCCCCTTCCATTGAGACACGCCCCTTCCATTGGGACACGCCCCCCTCATGGGACACGCCCCTGGGAACATGCCCTGTGCATCTGGACACGCCCCCTTCCATTGAGACACGCCCACTTCCATTGGGACACGCCCACTTCCATTGGGACACGCCCCCTTCCTGGGACACGCCCCCTTCCATTGGGATATGCTCCTTCTATGGGACACGCCCCCTTCATGGGACACGCCCACCAGGACACGCCCACCACACCCTTGGCCCTGCCCTGACCACACTTTGAGCATGACCACGCCCTGACCCTGACCACACCCTTGGCCACGCCCTGACCCCACCCTGACCCTGACCCCGCCCTGGCCACGCCCCTTTCCCCGCCCCGCCCCTCACCTGCGGCTGCGCCAGGCCCGGCGGAGGCCGAGCGCTTCGAGGAGCTGCCGCTGTGCTCGTGCCGCATGGAGGCGCCCAAGGTGGAGCGGGGCAGCGGCGACCGCGGGCTCTGCATGGCCACCGAGAGCGTGGACGGACAGGTGAGCGCACCTGGGACACACCTGGGGACACCTAAAATACACCTGGGGACACCTGGGGGCATTGGGGACACACCTGGGGACACCTAAAATACATCTGGGGACATTGGGAACACACCCGAGGACATTGGAGCACACCTGGGGGTCACACCTGGGGACACTGAGGACACACCTGGGCACACCTGGGGACATTGGGAACACACCTGGGGACACCTGGGGACATTGGGGACACACCTGGGCACACCTAAAATACATCTGGGGACATTGGGGACACACCTGGGGACATTGGGGACACACCTGGGCACACCTGGGCACACCTGGACCCCCCCCCCCCCAGACTCCAACCAGAACTTTGAGCCCAATCCCAAAATCCAGGAGTTCCCCCCCCCCCCACTAAAAACCCCAAATCCCCCCCAAATCCCCGCCCACCTCCAGCACCTGCGCCCTCCCCCCTGCAAGGTCCGACCATCCCAAAAAAAAAACCCCAAAAATGCCAGAATTGTCCCCAAATGTGTGTCCCCAACGCCCCTGCAGCTGAGCGGGTGCGGGAGCAGCATCCTGAAGCGCGAGACCATGAGGCCCTCGAGCCGCGTGCCCCTGATGGTGCTGTGCGAGAGCCACCGCGCCAGGATGGTCAAGCACCAGTGCTGCCCCGGCTGCGGGCACTTCTGCACCGCCGTGAGTGCGGGCTTTGGGGGAAAAAGGGGGGAAAACGGGAAAAAAGGCAAAAAACCCCGCGAAAATCGGGTGAGAAATGGGGAAATGGGGAAAATCCCACAGAAATCCCATAAAAATTGCGTAAAAACCCCATAAATCCCAAACCAGGATGGTCAAGCACCAGTGCTGCCCCGGCTGCGGGCACTTCTGCACCGCCGTGAGTGCGGGGTTTGGGGAAAAAAGGGGGGAAAATGGGAAAAAAGGCAAAAAACCCCGCGAAAATCCCATTAGAAATGGGGAAATCCCATAGGAAACACCTAAAATCCTATGGGAACCCCATAAATCCCAAACCAGGATGGTCAAGCACCAGTGCTGCCCTGGCTGTGTCACTTCTGCACCGCCGTGAGTGCGGGATTTGGGGGAAAAAGGGGGGAAAATGGGAAAAAATGTAAAAAACCCCATGAAAATCCCATTAGGAATGGGTAAATGGGGAAAATCCCATAAAAATCCTACAAAAATCCCATAAATCATACATTACATGGGGTTGAGCACCAGTGTTGCCCTGGCTGGGTCACTTCTGCACTGGTGTGAGTGGGGATTTGGGGGAAAAAAGCCTAAAAATGGGAAAAAGTGTAAAAAACCCCATGAAGATCCCATTAAGAATGGGTAAATGGGGAAAATCCCATAAAAATCCCATAAAAACCCCATAAATCCCAAACCAGGATGGTGAAGCAGCAGTGCTGACCCGGCTGTGTCACTTCTGCACTGGTGTGAGTGGGGATTTTGGGGGAAAAAAGCCTAAAAATGGGGAAAAAGGCAAAAAAGCCCCAAAAATTGGATTAAAAAAACACAAAAAAGCCCCAAAATATCCAAAAAAAAAAAAAAAGGATGATGTCCCCAAATTCCCTTCAATTGTCCCCAAATCTGCTCAAACTGTCCCCAAATCCCCTTTAGGTTCCCATAACCCAACTTTGGGGTTACTCGAGGACCCTTTGGGGACATTTGGTGCCATTTTGGTGCCATTTTAGGGACATTTTGGTGCCATTTTTGTGCCCTTTTTGTGCCATTTTTGTGTCCCTTTCTCAGGGCACATTCCTGCAGTGCCACCCTGACGTGCGCATCGGGCACCGTTTCCACCGCTCCTGTGTCCCCAAACCCCCTTTAATTGTCCCCAAAATCAATTTAGGTTCCCATACCCCATTTTAGGATCCCTTGGGGACATTTTGGTGCCATTTTGGTGCCATTTTGTGTCCCCCTCAGGGCACATTCCTGCAGTGCCACCCTGGTGCCAATGTGACCCCAAATCCCCTCAAACTGTCCCCAAATCCCCTTTAGGTTCCCATAACCCAACTTTGGGGTTACTCAAGGACCCTTTGGTGCCATTTTGGTGTCATTTGGTGCCATTTTGGTGCCCTTTTGGTGCCATTTTGTGTCCCTTTCTCAGGGCACATTCCTGCAGTGCCACCCGGACGTGCGCATCGGGCACCGTTTCCACCGCTCCTGTGTCCCCAAACCCCATTTTAGGACCCCTTTGGTGCCACTTTGGTGCCACTTTGGTGCCATTTGGTGACACTCTGGTGCCATTTCTCAGGGCACATTCCTGGAGTGCCACCCGGACGTGCGCATCGGGCACCGTTTCCACCGCTCGTGCGTCTCCCGCCTCGGGGGTCTCATTTTCTGTCCCCACTGCGGCGAGGACGCGTCCGAGGCCCAGGAGGTGA
The DNA here is from genome assembly GCF_037042795.1 of Molothrus aeneus. Taxonomy (NCBI): domain Eukaryota; kingdom Metazoa; phylum Chordata; class Aves; order Passeriformes; family Icteridae; genus Molothrus; species Molothrus aeneus. Next base: position 935,681 of record NW_027098964.1, on the reverse strand, counting down.
CGCTGCCCCGCCCCGAGGGGACCCCGGGCGCGGCCGAGCCGCCCCCGCCCCCGCTGCTGGCCCCGCCCCCCGCGCTGGCCCCGCCCCTGCCCGGCCGCGCCCGCGGCAGGAACGAGGCGGCCACGCCCAGGTAGGGGAGGGGGCAGTGATGAGGGAGAGCGGGGGGAAATGGGGAATTTTGGGGGGAAAAAGGGAATTTTGGGGGGATTTTGGGTCATTTTGAGTGGGATTTTTGGGGGGATTTTGGGTCATTTTGAGTGGGATTTTTGGGCTGATTTTTGCTGATTTTGAGTGGGAATTTTGGGGGGATTTTGGGTCATTTTGAGTGGGATTTTTGGGGGGATTTTGGCTCATTTTGAGTGGGATTTTGGGTCATTTTGAGTGGGATTTTGGGCTGATTTTGGCTGATTTTGAGTGGGATTTTTGAGGGCATTTTGGCTGATTTTGGGTCATTTTGAGTGGGATTTTTGGGGGCATTTTGGCTGATTTTGGCTCATTTTGAGTGGGATTTTTGGGGGCATTTTGGCTGATTTTGGCTCATTTTGAGTGGGATTTTTGGGGGGATTTTGGCTGATTTTGGCTCATTTTGAGTGGGGTTTTTTTGGGTTATTTTGGCTGATTTTGAGTGGGATTTTTTGGGGATTTTGGGCTGATTTTGAGTGGGATTTTTGGGCTGATTTTGGCTGATTTTTGGGTCATTTTGAGTGGGATTTTTGGGCTGATTTTGGCTGATTTTGGGTCATTTTGAACGGGATTTTTTGGCTGATTTTTGCTGATTTTGGTCTCTTTTCCCCCCCTCAGTGCCCGGATGCGAGGCCAGGGCGAGGGCCGGGGATACTTTGGGCTATTTTGGGTGCATTTTTGTGATTTTTGGGTCATTTTGAACGGGATTTTTTTGCTGATTTTTCCTGATTTTGGCTCCTTTCCCCCCTCAGTGCCCGGATGCGGGGCCAGGGCGAGGGCCGGGCGCCCCCCCAGGACCCCCAGGCCGAGCCCATCGACAGCTCCGGGGGCCCGGCCCTGGCCCTGCCCTCGGGGGGGGCCCTGAGCGCCCGGGGGCTCCCCCCAGGCCCCGCCCGAGAGCACCTGGAGAAGGCTCTGCTGGGCCAGGAGGCTGAGAGGTGAGGGGAGAACACACCTGGGACCCCAAAAACCACACCTGGGACCCCAAAATTACATCCAGGAGGGTTAAAATGTACCTGGGACCCCAAAAAACCACACCTGGGGGGGTTAAAATGTACCTGGGGAGGGTTAAATCATCCCAAAACCACACCTGGAGAAGGCTCTGCTGGGCCAGGAGGCTGAGAGGTGAGGGGAGAACACACCTGGGACCCCAAAACCCACAGCTGGGACCCCAAAAATTCACCTGGGGGGGATAAAATACACCTGGGGGGGTTAAAATGTACCTGGGACCCCAAAAATTCACCTGGGGGGTTAAAATGTACCCGGAGGGGTTAAAGCCACACCTGGGGGGGATAAAAATACCCAAAAATTCCCTGGGGCTCCCTAAAATCCCTCCCAGTCCCCCCCAAACCCATCCCAGTTCCTCCCAGTTAATCCCAGTCAATCCCAGTTCATCCCAGTGCCCCCCAGTCCCTCCCATTTCCCTCCCAGTCCATCCCAGTCCCTCCCAGTTCCCCTCAATCCCCTCCCAGTTCATTCCAGTCCCTCCCAATTCATCCCAGTTCATCCAAATCCCTTCCCACTCTGTCCCAGTCCCCCCCAGTCCCTCCCAGTCCATCCCAGTTAATTCCATTTCCATCCCAGTCCCTCCCAATCCCCTCCCAGTCCCTCCCAGTCCCTCCCAGTCCCTCCCAGTCCCCCCCAGTCACTCCCAGTTCCCCCCAGGAGGAAGAAGCTCCGCTTCCACCCCCGGCAGCTTTACCTGAGCGTCAAACAGGGGGAGCTGGGCCGGGTCATCCTCATGCTCTGTGAGTGGGGGAACCCCAAAAATATCCCAAAATCTGGGCGGGGGAACCCTAAAAAATCCCCAAATTTGGGAAATCCCAAAAAATCCCGGGAAAAATCCCCAAAATTCCTGGGGAAATTGCAAAATTTTGGGGGAAAATCCCCAAAAATCCTGGGGGAAATCCCAAAATCTGGGGGGGGGGGGAAACCCTAAAAAATCCCCAAATTTGGGAAATCCCCAAAATTCCTGGGGAAAATCCCAAAATTTGGGGTGAAATTGGGGGGAAATCCCAAAATCTGGGGGGGAATTGGGGTCATCCTGATGCTCTGTGAGTTGGGCTCTTTCTTACCCCATTTTCGGTGCTTTTTACCCCATTTTTGGGTTTCCTTTTTGCCCATTTCTGGTGTTTTTCACCCCATTTTTGGGTCCCTTTCCCCATTTTTGGGTCCCTTTCCCTATTCCTGGTGCTTTTGCCCATTCCCGCTGTTTTTTACCCCATTTTTGTGTCACTTTTCCCATTTTTTCTCTCCATTTCCCCATTTTTGGGTCCCTTTCCCCATTCCCGGTGCTTTTGCCCATTTCCAGTGTTTTTCACCCCATTTTTGGGTCCCTTTTCCCATTTTTTTCTCTCCCATTTCCCATTTCTGATGCTTTTTACCCATTCTTGGTGATTTTACCCATTCTGGTGTTTTTCACCCCATTTTTGGGTCCCTTTCCCCATTTTTGGGTCCCTTTCCCCATTCCTGGTGCTTTTGCCCATTTCCAGTGTTTTTCACCCCATTTTTGGGTCCCTTTCCCCATTTTTCCTTTCCCTTTCCCCATTTCCAGTGCTTTTGCCCATTTCTGCTCTTTTTTACCCCATTTTTTCTCTCCCATTCCCCATTTCTGATGCTTTTTACCCATTTCTCCTGATTTTGCCCATTTTCAGTGTTTTTCACCCCATTTTTGTGTCCCTTCCCCCATTTTTGGGTCCCTTTCCCCATTTCTCCTGATTTTGCCCATTTTCAGTGTTTCTTACCCCATTTTTGGGTCCCTTTCCCCATTCCCGGTGATTTTGCCCATTCCTGCTGGTTTTACCCCATTTTTTGGTCTCCTTTTTGCCCATTTCCGCTGTTTTTCACCCCAATTTTGGGTCCCTTTCCCCATTCCCGGTGATTTTGCCCATTTTCAGTGTTTTTCACCCCAATTTTGGGTCCCTTTTCCCATTTTTTCTCTCCATTTCCCCATTTTTGGGTCCCTTTCCCCATTCCCGGTGATTTTGCCCATTTCCAGTGTTTTTCACCCCATTTTTGTGTCCCTTCCCCCCAGTGGACAACCTGGACCCCAATTTCCAGAGCGACGCTCAGAGCAAGCGCTCGGCGCTGCACGCGGCCGCCCAGAAGGGACACCTGGAGATTTGTCACCTCCTGCTGCAGGTGAGTCACACCTGTAACACACCTGTGACACACCTGTGACACACCTGTAACACACCTGTGACACACCTGTGACACACCTGTAACACACCTGTGACACACCTGTGACACACCTGTGACACACCTGTGACACACCTGTGACACACCTGTGACACACCTGTAACACACCTGTAACACACCTGTAACACACCTGAGTGACACCTGTGACACACCTGTAACACACCTGTGACACCTGAGTGACACCTGAGTGACACCTGAGTGACAGCAGTGACATCCCAGTGCTCCCAGTACAGCCCTAAGGGACACCTGGAGATTTGTCACCTGCTGCTGCAGGTGAGTGAGGGACACACCTGAGTGACACCTGAGTGACAGCAGTGACACCTGAGTGACACCTGAGTGACAGCAGGGACAGCAGTGACATCCCAGTGCTCCCTAAGGGACACCTGGAGATTTGTCACCTGCTGCTGCAGGTGAGTCACACCTGGGGGACACCTGGGGGACACCTGGGGGACACCTGGGGGACAGCAGGGACACACCTGTAACAGCAGTGACATCCCAGTACAGTCCTAAGGGACACCTGGAGATTTGTCACCTGCTGCTGCAGGTGAGTCACACCTGAGGGACACCTGGGACACACCTGGGGGACACCTGGGACATCCTAGTGTGGGATCTGTTGGTCAGTGGTCACTCTGTGGTCACTCTATGGTCACTCATTGGTCACTTTGTGGTCACTCTGTGGTCAGTGGTCACTCTGTGGTCACTCACGGTCACTCAGTGGTCAGTGGTCACTCATTGGTCACTCCGTGGTCACTCTGTGGTCACTCAGTGGTCAATGGTCACTCACGGTCACTCATGGTCACTCTGTGGTCACTCTCAGGCCGGCGCCAACATCAACGCCGTGGACAAGCAGCGCCGGACGCCGCTGATGGAGGCCGTGGCCAACGATCAACTGGAGACGGCGCGGTACCTGCTGGGCAGGGGGGGGTGCGCCTACAGCCAGGTGAGTGTGACGTCATAGACACACCTGTGTGACATCATCATACCTGTGTGACATCACAGACACACCTGGGATATCACACACACACACACACACACAGAGCGGTACCTGCTGGGCAGGGGGGGGTGTGCCTACAGCCAGGTATGGACACACCTGGGTGACATCATCATACCTGTGTGACATCATCATACCTGTGTGACATCACAGACACACCCACACACACCTGTGACATCACAGACACACCTGGGATATCACACACACACACACACACACAGAGCGGTACCTGCTGGGCAGGGGGGGGTGCGCCTACAGCCAGGTGAGTGTGACGTCATAGATACACCTGGGTGACATCATCATACCTGTGTGACATCACAGACACACCTGGGATATCATAGACACACCCACACACACCTGTGACACACCTGTGACATCACAGACACACCTGGGATATCATAGATACACACACACACACACACAGAGCGGTACCTGCTGGGCAGGGGAGGGTGTGCGTACAGCCAGGTGAGTGACACACCTGAGTGACACCTGTGTGACATCATATATACACCTGTGACATCATAGACACACCCACACACACCTGTGACATCACAGACACACCTGGGATATCATAGATACACACACACACACACACAGAGCGGTACCTGCTGGGCAGGGGGGGGTGCGCCTACAGCCAGGTGAGTGACACACCTGAGTGACACCTGTGTGACATCATAGACACGCCTGTGACATCATAGACACACCTGGGATATCATAGACACACCTGTGACATCATATATACACCTGTGACATCACAGACACACCCAGGATATCACAGATACACACACACACAGAGCGGTACCTGCTGGGCAGGGGGGCTGCGCCTACAGCCAGGTGACATACCTGGGACACACCTGGGACATCATAGACACACCTGGGACACACCTGGGACACACCTGTGTGACGTCATAGACACACCTGGGATGTCATAGACACACCTGGGACACACCTGGGACATCATAGACACACCTGGGACACACCTGTGAGATCACAGATACACCTGTGACGCCATGGCACGCCCCGTGACGTCACCACACAAACCATGACGTCACCTCCACCCAACGACATCATAATCCCCACCCTGTGACGTCACCGCCTCTCAGCTGCGTGACGTCACAGCATCCGCCCCTCCCCCGTATGACGTCACCGTCCTTTGTGTGACGTCATTGCCTCCCCGTGTGACGTCACCATCCTTTGCATGACGTCACAACTCCGTTTATGACATCATAATCCCCGGTATGATGTCACCACTCCCCTTATGACATCATTGCCTCCCTGCGTGACATCATAATCCCTGGTATGACGTCATCATTCTATCTATTACATCATTGCCTCCCTGTATGACATCACCGACCCCCATATGACATCACAGCTCCCATTATGACATCACTGCTCCCTGTATGACATCAGCGACCCTCTGTATGACGTCACGACCCCATTTGTGACGTCACCACTCCCTTTATGACATCACAGACCCCCTGTATGACGTCACAATGCGCATTATTACATCATCATTCCCCGTATGACATCACCCCATGTATGACGTCATCATCTCTCAGTGTGACATCACAACACCCATTATTACATCATCACTCACCTTATGACATCACCGCTCCCTGTATGACATCATCATCTCGCTGTATGACATCACAATTCCCATTATGACATCACCGCTCCCTGTATGACATCACCCCCCGTATGATGTCACCGTCTCTCTCTGTATGACATCACCGACCCCCTGTATGACGTCATCCTCGCCGTGTGACGTCACCGTCTCTCTCTGATGACGTCACAGGAGGAGGACGGCTCCACCTGCCTGCACCACGCGGCCAAAAACGGAAACCTGGAGATGGTGGAGCTGCTGCTGAGCACCGGCCAGGTGGACGTCAACGCACAGGTGAGCTCAGGTGTGGGCAATGGTCAGTGTGTCCTGAGAGGGGTCAGTGTGTCCTGGCAATGGTCAGTGTGTCCTGAGTGTCCTCAGAGTGGTCAGTGTGTCCTGAGAGTGGTCAGTGTGTCCTGGCAATGGTCAGTGTGTCCTGAGTGTCCTCAGAGTGGTCAGTGTGTCCTGGCAATGGTCAGTGTGTGCTGACTGTGGTCAGTGTGTCCTGGGTGTGGTCAGTGTGTCCTGGCAATGGGCAGTGTGTCCTGAGTGTCCTCAGAGTGGTCAGTGTGTCCTGAGAGTGGTCAGTGTGTCTGGGCACTGGTCAGTGTGTCCTGAGAGTGGTCAGTGTGTCCTGAGAGGGGTCAGTGTGTCCGGGCACTGGTCAGTGTGTCCTGAGAGTGGTCAGTGTGTCCTGGCAATGGGCAGTGTGTGCTGAGAGTGGTCAGTGTGTCCTGGCAATGGTCAGTGTGTCCTGGCAGTGGTCAGTGTGTCCTGAGTGTCCTGGGGGTGTCCTGGCAATGGTCAGTGTGTCCTGAGTGTGGTCATTGTGGTCAGTGTGTCCTGGCAATGGTCAGTGTGTCCTGGCAATGGTCAGTGTGTCCTGAGTGTGGTCATTGTGGTCAGTGTGTCCTGGCAATGGTCAGTGTGTCCTGGCTATGGTCAGTGTGTCCAGGGAGTGGTCAGTGTGTCCTGAGTGTGTCTTGACAATGGTCAGTGTGTCCTGGGGGTGTCCTGGGCGTGGTCAGTGATGGTTTGGGGTGGTCAGTGATGGTCAGTGATGGTCTGAGGGTGGTCAGTGATGGTCTGGGGGTGGTCAGTGATGGTCAGTGCTGATCTGGGGGTGGTTTGGGGTGGTCAGTGGGATGACCAGGGGGTCAGGGGTGGTCAGCGATGGTCAGTGATGGTCTGGGGTGGTCAGTGGTGGTCAGTGATGGTCACTGACCCCTGAGTGACCCCTGAGTGCCCCCCCAGGACAGCGGGGGCTGGACCCCCATCATTTGGGCGGCCGAGCACAAACACATCGAGGTCATCCGGCGGCTGCTGACCCGCGGGGCCGACGTCACCCTGACCGACAACGTGAGAGCCCGGGGATACACCTGGGGACACCTGGGGACACCTGGGATACACCTGGGGACACACCTGGGGGCACCTGGGGATACACCTGATATATACCTGAGATATACCTGGGGATACACCCGGGGATACACCTGGGATACACCGGGGATACACCTGGGGATACCTGGGGATATACATGGGGATACACCTGGGGACACCTGGGGATACACCTGGGGATACACCTGGGGACACCTGGGGATACCTGGGATACACCTGGGGATACACCTGGGGGTACACCTGGGGATACACCTGGGGACACCTGGGGACACCGGGGATACACCTGGGGATACACCTGCGGATACACCTGGGGATACACCTGGGGATACACCTAGGGATACCTGGGGATACACCTGGGGATACACCTGGGGATACCTGGGATACACCTGGGGATACCTGGGGATATACATGGGGATACACCTGGGGATACACCTGGGGATACACCTGGGGATACACCTAGGGATACCTGGGGATACACCTGGGGATACACCTGGGGATACACCTGGGGATACACCTGGGGATACCTGGGATACACCTGGGGATACCTGGGGACACATGGGGACAGCTGGGATACACCTGGGGATACACCTGGGGATACACCTGGGGATACACCTGGGGATACCTGGGGATACACCTGGGGATACCTGGGGACACCTGGGGACACCTGGGATACACCTGGGGATACACCTGGGGACACCTGGGGATACACCTGGGGATACCTGGGGATACACCTGGGGATACCTGGGGACACCTGGGGACACCTGGGATACACCTGGGGATACACCTGGGGACACCTGGGGATACACCTGGGGATACACCTGGGGATACACCTGGGGACACCTGGGGATACACCTGATATATACCTGAGATATACCTGGGGATACACCTGGGATACACCTGGGATACACCCGGGGATACCTGGGATACACCTGGGGATACACCTGGGGGTACACCTGGGGATACACCTGGGGACAGCTGGGGACACCTGGGGATACACCTGGGGATACACCTGGGGATACACCTGGGGATACACCTGGGGATACCTGGGATACACCGGGGATACACCTGGGGATACACCCGGGGATACCTGGGATACACATGGGGATATACCTGGGGATATACCTGGGGATATACCTGGGGATATACCTGGGGATACACCTGGGGACACCTGGGGGCATTGGGAACACACCTGGGATAAACCTGGGCACACCTGGGGACATTGGGAACATCTGGGGGCACCTGGGATACACCTGGGGACAGCTGGGGACACCTGGGATACACCTGGGATATACCTGGGATATACCTGGGGACACCTGGGGGCACCTGGGGATATTGGAAACACACCTGGGATACACCTGGGGACACCTGGGGACACAGCTGGGAGGACCCAGGGTGGGCATTGATGGTCACTGATGGTCAGTGCTGGTCACTGATGGTCAGTGCTGGTCAGTTGGTCACTCAGGAGGAGAACATCTGCCTGCACTGGGCAGTCAGGGGGTGGGTTTGGGTGGTCAGTGCTGGTCACTCATGGTCAGTGCTGGTCAGTGCTGGTCACTCATGGTCAGTTGGTCACTCCTGTGTCAGGAGGAGAACATCTGCCTGCACTGGGCGTCGTTCACGGGCAGCGCCGAGATCGCCGAGGTGCTGCTGAACGCGCAGTGCGACCTGCACGCGGTCAACTTCCACGGGGACACGCCCCTGCACATCGCCGCCAGGGAGAGCTACCACGACTGTGTGAGGTAATGGGTCTGGGGGCTTCTGAGGGGTCACGGGGGTCACAGGGGTCACAGGGGTCACAGGGGTCTGGGGGTGTCACGGGGATCAACTTCCACGGGGACACGCCCCTGCACATCACCGCCAGGGAGAGCTACCATGACTGTGTGAGGTGAGGAAATTGGGTCTGGGGGCTTCTGAGGGGTCACAGGGGTCACAGGGGTCACAGGGGTCACAGGGGTCTGGGGGTGTCACGGGGATCAACTTCCACGGGGACACGCCCCTGCACATCGCCGCCAGGGAGAGCTACCACGACTGTGTGAGGTAATGGGTCTGGGGGCTTCTCAGGGGTCACAGGGGTCACAGGGGTCTGGGGGGTCACAGGGGTCTGGGGGTGTCAGGGGGATCAACTTCCACGGGGACACGCCCCTGCACATCACCGCCAGGGAGAGCTACCACGACTGCGTCAGGTGAGGGAATTGGGTCTGGGGGCTTCAGGGGGGTCACAGGGGTCACAGGGAACAGGGGGACATGGGGACACAGGGACACGGTTGTGTGAGGTGGCAGAATTGGGTCTGGGGGCTTTGGGGGAGGTCACAGGGACACGGTTGTGTCAGGTGAGGGAATTGGGTCTGGGGGCTTCTGAGGGGGCTGAGGAGTCCCAGGAAGGCTCCATAGCGGATCTTATGGGGCGAAACCATTAAAGGGCAGGGGGGGGATGCCTGGAATTCGAGGTTGAATTTGGGGGGTCCCAGCGGGGTCCCATCAATTTGGGGAGGGGTCTGGAATTTGAGAGGGGTCTGAAATTTGAGGAGAGGTCTCAGAAATTTGGGGAGGGGTCTCAGGAATTTGGGGGAGGGGTCCCAGGTGGTCTCTGACCCCCCTCCCCAATTTGGGGTCCATAGATGATCCCATGGGGAGAAACCATTAAATGAGGGGGGGGAATCACCAGAATTCAGGGTTGAATTTGGGGGGTCCTATCAATTTGGGGAGGGGTCTGCAATTTGAGGGGGGATCCAAAATTTGGGGAGAGGTCTCAGAAACTTGGGGAGGGGTCTCAGGAATTTGGGGGAGGGGGTCACAGGTCATCTTTGACCCCCCTCCCCAATTTGGGGTCCATAGAGGATCCCATGGGGAGAAACCATTAAAGGGCAGGGGGGGGATCCCCGGAATTCGAGGTTGAATTTGGGGGGTCCCAGCGGGGTCCCATCAATTTGGGGAGGGGTCTGCAATTTGAGGGGGGATCCAAAATTTGGGGAGAGGTCTCAGAAACTTGGGGAGGGGTCTCAGGAATTTGGGGGAGGGGTCCCAGGTGGTCCCTGACCCCCCTCCCCAGTTCGGGGTCCATAGAGGATCCCATGGGGAGGAGAAACCATTAAAGGGCAGGGGGGGGATCCCCGGAATTTGGGGTTGAATTTGGGGGGTCCTATCAATTTGGGGAGGGGTCTGGAATTTGAGAGGAGGTCCAAAATTTGGGGAGAGGTCTCAAAAACTTGGGGAGGGGTCTCAGGAATTTGGGGGAGGGGTCACAGGTGGTCCCTGACCCCCCTCCCCAGTTCGGGGTCCATAGAGGATCCCATGGGGAGGAGAAACCATTAAAGGGCAGGGGGGGGATCCCCGGTATTTGCGGTTGAATTTGGGGGTCCCAGGGGGGGTCCCATCAATTTGGGGAGGGGTCTGCAATTTGAGGAGGGGTCCCTGAGGCCTCGCTGCCCCCCCAGCCTGTTCCTGTCGCGCGGGGCGGACCCCGAGGTGCGGAACAAGGAGGGCGATTCCCCCCTGGACCTGACCCCGGAGCGCTCCGAGGTTTGGGTGGCGCTGCAGCTCAACCGGAAACTGCGCCTGGGGGCGGCGGGCCGGGCCCTGCACACCGAGCGCATCGTCAGCAGGTGAGGTCTGGGGGAAATTCGGGCATTTTTGGGACAATTTGAGAGTTTTGTTTTCATAGAAAAGTTTCCTGATTTTTTGGGATTTTTTTGGGATTTTTTTGGATTTTTTTTCTGGATTTTTTTGCTGATTTTTTGGTCACAAACTGCGCCTGAGGGGGCCGGGCCCTGCACTCCGAGCGCATCGTCAGCAGGTGAGATCTGAGGGAAATTCGGGCATTTTGGGGACAATTTGAGAGTTTTATTTTTATAGAAAAATTTCCTGATTTTTTGGGATTTTTTGGTGGATTTTTGGTGGATTTTTTTTTTTTATTTTTCCTGGATTTTTTGGGGATTTTCCCCGGATTTTTTGGGGATTTTCCCTGGATTTTTGGGGGATTTTTTCCTGCAATTTTTTGGAATTTTTTCTGGATTTTTTGGGATTTTTTGCATTTTTTCCTGGATTTTTTGGGATTTTTCCCGGATTTTTGGGGATTTTTTTTGTAGATTTTTGGGGCATTTTTTCCTGAATTTTTTGGGGATTTTTTCCTGCAATTTTTTGGAATTTTTTCTGGATTTTTGGGGGTTTTTTGGGTCACAAACTGTGCCTGAGGGGGCCGGGCCCTGCACTCCGAGCGCATCGTCAGCAGGTGAGGTCTGGGGGAAATTCGGGCCTTTTTGGGACAATTTGGGAGTTTTATTTTCATAGAAAATTTTCCTGAATTTTTATGATTTTTTTTTTAAATTTTTCCCTGGATTTTTTTGGGATTTTTAATGGATTTTTGGGGATTTTTTCCTGGATTTTTTGTGGATTTTTTCCTGGATTTTTTGGGATTTTTGGGGGATTTTGGGGGATTTTTTCCTGGATTTTTTGGGATTTTTTTCCATGGGATTTTTTCCATGGGATTTTTCCCATTTCTAGGTGGATTTCCATGGGATTTTTTCCATTTCTGCCCCGATTTTTTTCCTGATTTTTCCCATTTCCGCCCAGATTTTTTTCCCGACTTTTCCCATTTCTGCCCTGATTTTTTTTGCCATTTTCCCCATTTCTGCCCAGATTTCCATGGGATTTTTTCCATGGGATTTTCCCCATTTCTGACCACATTTCCATGGGATTTTTTCCATGGGATTTTCCCCATTTCTGCCCAGATTTCCATGGGATTTTTTCCATGGGATTTTCCCCATTTCTGCCCAGATTTCCATGGGATTTTTTCCATGGGATTTTCCCCATTTCTGCCCAGATTTCCATGGGATTTTTTCCATGGGATTTTTCCCATTTCCGCCCCGATTTTTTTTCCAATTTTTCCCATTTCCGCCCCAATTTTTTCCAATTTTTCCCATTTCCGCCCCGATTTTTTTCCTGATTTTTCCCATTTCTGCCCAGATTTCCATGGGATTTTTTCCATGGGATTTTTCCCATTTCTGACCCAGATTTCCATGGGATTTTTCCCATTTCCGCCCCGATTTTTTTTCCAATTTTTCCCATTTCTGCCCTGATTTTTTTGCCATTTTCCCATTTCTGACCAGATTTCCATGGGATTTTTCCTATTTCTACCCTGATTTTTTTCCCGATTTTTCCCATTTCCGCCCCCATTTTTTTTCCAATTTTTCCCATTTCCGCCCCGATTTTTTCCCGATTTTTCCCATTTCTGCTCCGATTTTTTTCCTGATTTTCCCATTTCTGCCCTGAGTTTTTTGCAATTTTTTCCATGGGATTTCCCCCATTTCTGACCACATTTCCATGGGATTTTTTCCATGGGATTTTTCCCATTTCCGCCCCGATTTTTTTCCCGATTTTCCCCATCTCTGCCCAGATTTCATCGCTGATTTCAAGGTTTTCCCCTTTTTTTCCCCTTTTCCCCCCGTTTTCCCCCAGGGACGTGGCCAGGGGCCACGAGAACGTCCCCATCCCGTGCGTGAACGGCGTGGACGAGGAGCCCTGTCCCCAGGACTACAAATACATCGCGGAGAACTGCGAGACCTCCACCATGAACATCGACCACAACATCACCCACCTGCAGGTGCCCGGGGACCCGCTGGGGGAGAAAACGGGGAGAAAACGGGAAAAAACGGGAAAAATCGGGGAAAAAACGGGGAAAATGGGGGAAAAAATGGGGAAAATCGGGGAAAAAATGGGGAAAATCGGTGAAAAAATGGGGAAAAAACGGGGAAAATCGGGGAAAAAATGGGGAAAATGGGTGGAAAAATGGGGAAAATGGGTGGAAAAATGGGGAAAGTCGGTGGGAAAATGGGGGAGAAATGGGAATTTTGGGAGAAAAATGGGATTAGAATGGGATTTTTGGGGGTAAAAATGGATGTGAAATGGGGATTTGGGGGACTGGGATGGACTGGGAGGGACTGGGATGGACTGGGAGAAAAAATGGGAAAAATTGGTGAAAAAATGGGGAAAATGGGTGATTTTGGGGTGATTTTGGCTGATTTTGGGTGATTTTGGGTGATTTTGGGTCGGATTTTGGGTCATTTTGGGGTGATTTTGGGTAATTTTGGCTGATTTTGGGTGATTTTGGGTCAATTTTGGTGATTTTGGGTAATTTTGGGGAGATTTTGGGGTGATTTTGGGTGATTTTGGGTCAATTTTGGGTCATTTTGGGTCATTTTGGCTGATTTTGGCTGATTTTAGCTGATTTTGGGTCAATTTTGGCTGATTTGGGCTGATTTTGGGTCAATTTTGGCTGATTTTGGGTCAATTTTGGCTGATTTTGGGTCAATTTTGGCTGATTTGGGCTGATTTTGCAGCACTGCACCTGCCAGGACGATTGCTCCTCCTCCAACTGCCTCTGTGGGCAGCTCAGCATCCGCTGCTGGTACGACAAGGTGAGAGGGGAAAAGGAAATTAAACCCTGAAATATCCCCCAAAATATCCCCAAAAATAGCCCAAAAATAGCCCAAAAATATCCCCAAAACACCCCCAAAATATCCCCCAAAATAGCCCAAAAATATCCCCAAAAATATCCCAAAAATATCCCCAAAAATACCCCTAAAAATTCCAAAAAATATCCCCAAAAATATCACCCAAAAATGCCAAAAATATCCCAAAAATACCACCAAAATTATCTGAAAAAAATCCCCAAAACATCCCCAAAAAATCCCAAAAATACCCCAAAAATATCCCCAAAATATCAAAAAAAATCCCCAAAAATATCCCAAAATAACCCAAAAATATCCCCAAAAATATCCCCAAAAATATCCGAAAAATATCCCCAAAATATCCGAAAAATATCCCCAAAAATACCCCTAAAAATTCAAAAAAATATCCCCCAAAAATGCCCCAAAATATCCCCAAAATATCCCAAAAATATCCCCAAAAATCCCCCAAAAATATCCCAAAAACATCCCCCAAAATATCCCCAAAAATATCCCAAAATTTTCCCCCAAAATATCCCAAAAATATCCCAAAAATATCACAAAAATATCCCCAAAAATTCCCCCAAAATACCCCCAAAATATTCCCTAAAATACCCCCCAAAATATCCCCAAAAATAGCTGAAAAATGTCCCCAAAAATATCCCCCCAAAAAATCCCCAAAATATCCCAAAGATATTCCCCCAAAATCCCAAAAATTCCCCCAAAATATCCCAAAAATTCCCCAAAAAATACCCCCAAAATATTTTTAAGGATATTTTAAAGGATATTTTTGGGGCATTTTTGAGCTGTTTTGGGGTATTTTAAAGGATATTTTTGGGGTGGTTCTGGGGGTGATTTTGGGATTTTTTAAGGATATTTTTGGGGTATTTTAAAGGGTATTTTTGGGGTGTTTTTGAGCTGTTTTGGGGTATTTTAAAGGGTATTTTCGGGATATTTTTGGGTTGTTTTGGGGCATTTTAAAGGATATTTTCAGGGTGGTTCTGGGGGTGATTTTGGGGTATTTTTAAGGATCTTTTTGGGGTATTTTTGGCGTATTTTTGAGCGGTTTTGGGACCATTTAAAGGGTATTTTTGAGGTGGTTTTGGGGTGATTTTGGGATATTTTAAAGGTTATTTTTGGGGTATTTTTTGGCTATTTTGGGGTATTTTAAAGGGTATTTTTGAGGTGGTTCTGAGGGTGATTTTGGGGTATTTCAAATGATATTTTTGGGGTATTTTTTGGGTATTTTTGAGCTGTTTTGGGGTATTTTAAAGGTTATTTTTGGGGTGGTTCTGGGGGTGTTTTTGGGGTATTTTTGGGTGATTCTGGGATATTTTAAAGGATATTTTTGGGGTATTTTTGGGGTGTTTTTGGGGTGGTTTTGGGGTATTTTAAAGAGTATTTTTGAGGTGTTTTGGGGGTGTTTTTGGGGTGATTTTTGGATATTTTAAAGGGTATTTTTGGGTATTTTAAAAGGTATTTTTGAGCTGTTCTGGGGTATTTTAAAGGGTATTTTTGGGCTGTTTTGGGCTATTTTAAAGGGTATTTTTGGGGCATTTTAAAGGATATTTTGAAGGGCATTTTAAAGGCTATTTTTGGGGTATTTAAGGGATATTTTTGGGGCATTTTAAAGGGTATTTTTGGGGCATTTTTAGGGCATTTTTAGGGCATTTTAAAGGCTATTTTTGGGGTATTTAAGGGATATTTTTGGGGCATTTTAAAGGGTATTTTTGGGGTATTTTAAAGGATATTTTTGGGCTGGTTTTGGGGGTATTTTTGGGCTGTTTTGGGCTATTTTAAAGGCTATTTTTGGGGCATTTTAAATGATATTTTTGGGGCATTTTTAGGGCATTTTTAGGGCATTTTAAAGGCTATTTTTTGGGTATTTTAAAGGGTATTTTTGGGGTGGTTTTGGGGTATTTTTGAGCTGTTTTTGGGCTATTTTAAAGGCTATTTTTGGGGCATTTTAAATGATATTTTTGGGGTATTTTAAAGGGTATTTTTGAGCTGTTTTGCAGTATTTTAAAGGCTATTTTTGGGGCATTTTAAAGGCTATTTTTGGGGCATTTTAAATGATATTTTTGGGGCATTTTAAATGATATTTTTGGGCTGGTTTTGGGCTATTTTAAAGGCTATTTTTTGGGCATTTTAAATGATATTTTTGGGGTATTTTTGGGGCATTTTAAAGGCTATTTTTGGGGTATTTTTGGGGTATTTTTGGGGCATTTTAAAGGATATTTTTGGGGTATTTTTGGGGTGTTTTTGGGGTGTTTTTAGGGTGTTTTTGGGCTATTTTGGGGCCGTTTCACTCTCCCTTTCCCCCTTCTCCCAGGACGGGCGGCTGCTGCAGGAGTTCAATAAAATCGAGCCCCCCCTGATCTTCGAGTGCAACCAGGCCTGCACCTGCTGGAGGAGCTGCAAGAACCGCGTGGTGCAGAGCGGCATCAAGTGGGACCCCAAAACCCCAAAAACCCCAAAAATCCCAAAATTCTGAGCCCAAAAACCCCAAAAACCCCAAAAATCCCAAAATTCTGAGCCCAAAAACCCCAAAATCCCCAAAATTCTGTGCCCAAAATCCCCAATTCTGCACCCCAAAGAACCGCGTGGTGCAGAGCGGCATCAAGTGGGACCCCAAAACCCCAAAAACCCCAAAAAAACCCAAAATCCTGAGCCCAAAAACCCCAAAATACCAAAAACCCCAAAATTCTGCGCCCAAAAACCCCAAAACCCCAAAATTCTGTGCCCAAAACCCCCAAAATCCCAAAAACCCCAAAATTCTGTGCCCAAAATCCCAAAAAACCCCAAAAGTCTGTGCCCAAAAACCCCAAAACCCCAAAATTCTGCGCCCAAAAACCCCAAAATCCCAAAAAACCCCAAAAAAACCCAAAATTCTGCACCCAAAAACCCCAAATACCCCAAAAACCCAAAAATCCCCAAAAACCCCAAAATTCTGCGCCCAAAAACCCCAAAATCCCAAAAACCCCAAAATCCCAAAAATCCCAAATACCCGACCCAAAAACCCCAAAATCCCAAATCCTGGACCCCAAAAATTCCCCAAAACCCCAAAATTCTGAGCCCAAAAACCCCAAAATCCCAAAAAAACCCAAAATTCTGCACCCAAAAATGACCAATTCCCCATTTTCCCCATTTCCCCCAAAATTCCCATTTTATTCCATTTTTCCCCATTCCCTCCCCTTTTTTCCCCATTTTCCCCCATTTCCCCCCAAATCCCCATTTTTCCCCACTTTTCCCAAAATCCCCATTTCCCCCCATTTTTCCCCTAAAATTCCCATTATTTTTCCCATTTTTCCCCCATTCTTCTCCCCAAAATTCCCATTATTTTTCCCATTATTTTCCCCATTCTTCTCCCTAAAATTCCCATTATTTTTCCCATTTTTCCCCCATTCTTCTCCCCAAAATTCCCATTATTTTTCCCATTATTTTCCCCATTCTTCTCCCAAAAATTCCATTATTTTTCCATTTTTTCCCCATTTTTCCCCCATTTTCCCCCCATTTTTTCCCCAATTTTCTCCCCATTTTCCCCCTAAAATTCCCATTATTTTTCCCATTTTTCCCCCATTTCCCCCCCAAATCCCCATTTTCCCCACTTTTCCCAAAATCCCCATTTTTTCCCCATTTTTCCCCTAAAATTCCCATTATTTTTCCCATTTTTTCCCATTCTTCTCCCCAAAATTCCCATTATTTTTCCCATTTTTCCCCACTTTTCCCAAAATCCCCATTTTTTCCCCATTCTTCTCCCCAAAATTCCCATTATTTTTCCCATTTTTCTCCCCATTTTTCCCCTAAATTCCCATTATTTTTCCCATTTTTCCCCCATTTTTTTTCCCCAAAATTCCCATTATTTTCCCCATTCTTCTCCCCAAAATTCCCATTATTTTTCCCATTTTTCTCCCCAAAATTCCCATTTTACTCCCATTTTTCCCCCATTTTCCCCCCATTTTCCCCAATTTTCTCCCCATTTTTCCCCCAAAATTCCCAGTATTTTTCCCATTATTTTCCCCCATTTTTTCCCCCCAAAACTCCCATTATTTTCCCCGTTTCCCCCCCAAATCCCCGTTATTTTTCCCATTATTTTTCCCATTTTTTCCCCCATTTCCCCCCATTTCCCCCCAAAACTCCCATTATTTTCCCCGTTTCCCCCCCAAATTCCCATTATTTTTCCCATTTTTCCCCCATTTTTTTCCCCAAAATTCCCATTATTTTCCCCATTCTTCTCCCCAAAATTCCCATTATTTTTCCCATTATTTTTCCCCCATTTTTCCCCCCATTTCCCCCCATTTCCCCCCAAATCCCCGTTATTTTTCCCCCCTTCCCCCCCAATCCCCATTATTTTTCCCATTTTTCCCCCATTATTTTTCCCATTATTTTTCCCCCATTTTTTCCCCCATTTTTCCCCATTTTTCCCCCAAAATCCCCGTTATTTTTCCCCTTTTTCCCAAATCCCCATTATTTTTCCCCTTTTTCCCCCATTTCCCCCCAATCCCCATTGTTATTTCTCCCCTTTTCCCAAATCCCCGTTATTTTCCCCATTTCCCCCCCCCAATCCCCATTGTTATTTTTCCCATTCCCCCCCAAATCCCCGTTATTTTTCCCATTATTTTTCCCATTTTTCCCCCCCAATCCCCATTGTTATTTTTCCCTTTTTCCCCAATCCCCATTGTTATTTCTCCCCTTTTCCCAAATCCCCGTTATTTTTCCCATTATTTTTCCCATTTTTCCCCCCATTATTTTTCCCATTTTCCCCCCCAATCCCCATTGTTATTTTCCCATTTTTCCCCCCCAATCCCCATTGTTATTTTCCCATTTTTCCCCCCCAATCCCCATTGTTATTTTCCCATTTTTCCCCAATCCCCATTGTTATTTTCCCATTTTTCCCCCAAAATCCCCATTGTTATTTCCCCCTTTTTCCCCAATCCCCATTGTTATTTTCCCCATTTCCCCCCCAATCCCCATTGTTATTTCCCTTTTTCCCCAATCCCCATTGTTATTTCCCCTTTTTCCCCAATCCCCATTGTTATTTTCCCATTTTTCCCCCCAATCCCCATTGTTATTTCCCCTTTTTCCCCAATCCCCATTGTTATTTTCCCCATTTCCCCCCCAATCCCCATTGTTATTTCCCCTTTTCCCCAATCCCGCTGCTTTTGCCCCGTTCCAGGGTGCGGCTCCAGCTCTACCGCACGGCCAAGATGGGCTGGGGGGTGCGGGCGCTGCAGGCGATTCCCCCCGGGACCTTCATCTGCGAGTGAGCCCCGGGACCCCAAAAATGGGGGGGAACCCCAAAAATGGGGGGGAGCAAAAAAAATGGGGAAAAAAACCCAAAAAATGGGGGAGAAAACAAAAAAAAAAGGGGGGAAAAAACCCAAAAATGGGGGGAAAAAACCCGAAAATGGGGGGGAAAACCCGAACATGGGGGGGAAACCCAAAAATGGGGGGAAAAACCCAAAAATGGGGGGGAAACCCCAAAATGGGGGGGAAAATCCTAAAAATGGGGGGAGCAAAAAAACGGGGGGAAAAACCCAAAAATGGGGAGGGAAAAATCCTAAAAATGGGGAGGGAAAACCCGAAAATGGGGAAAAAAACCCCTCAAAAATGGGGAAAAAAACCCCAAAAAAATGGGGAGGGAAAGTCCTAAAAATGGAGGAAAAAACCCCAAAAATGGGGGGAAAACCCGAAAATGGGGGGGGAAAAATCCTAAAAATGGGGGGAAAAACAGAAATGGGGAAAAAACCAAAAAATGGGGGGAAAAATCCCAAAAAACAGGGGGGAAAAACCCCAAAAAAATGGGGAAAAAAAAACCAGAAATGGGGAAAAAAAACAAAACAAACACAAAAAAAAAAAAGGAGGAAAAAAAACCCCAAAAATGGGGGGAAAACCAAAAAAATGGGGAGGGAAAAATCCTAAAAATGGGGGGGGAACAAAAAAACGGGGGGAAAACCCAAAAAAACCCCCCAAAAAATGGGGGGAAAAACCCAAAAAATGGGGAGGGAAAGTCCTAAAAATGGAGGAAAAAAACCCCAAAAATGGGGGGGAAACCCAAAAATGGGGGGGGAAAAACCCAAAAATGGGGGGGAAACCCAAAAAATGGGGGGAAACAAAAAAAATGGGGGAAAAAGACCCAAAAAATGGGGGGAAAAAACCTGAAAATGGGGAGGGAAAACCCAAAAATGGGGGGGAAAATCCTAAAAATGGGGGGGGGAAAAACCCGAAAATGGGGGGGAAACAAAAAAACGGGGAGAAAAAAACAAAAAAAATGGGGAAAAAAACCCCCAAAAAATGGGGGGAAAACCAAAAAAAAAGGGGGAAAAAACCCCCAAAAATGGGAAAAAAACCCCAAAAATGGGGAAAAAAAAAAAAAAGGGAAAAAACCCCCCAAAAATGGGGAAAAAAACCCCCAAAAATGGGGAAAAAAACACCCAAAAATGGGGGGAAAACAAAAAAAAATGGGGAGGGAAAAATCCTAAAAAATGGGGGGGAAAACCCAAAAATGGGGAGGGAAAACCCGAAAATGGGGGGGAAATCCTAAAAATGGGGGGGAAACAAAAAAGGGGGGAAAAAACAAAAAAAAAAAGGGGAAAAAAACCCCCAAAAAATGGGGGGAAAACCAAAAAAAAAAGGGGGAAAAAGCCCCAAAATATGGGGGGGAAAAATCCTAAAAATGGGGAGGAAAACAAAAAAAATGGGGGGGAAAACCAAAAAAAATGGGGGAAAAACCCAAAAAAATGGGGAGGGAAAGTCCTAAAAATGGAGGAAAAAAACCCCAAAAATGGGGGGAAAACCCGAAAATGGGGGGGAAAAATCCTAAAAATGGGGAAAAAACAGAAATGGGGAAAAAACCAAAAAATGGGGGGAAAAATCCCAAAAAACAGGGGGAAAAACCCCAAAAAAATGGGGAAAAAAAAAACAGAAATGGGGGAAAAAAACAAAACAAACACAAAAAAAAAAAAGGAGGAAAAAAAACCCCAAAAATGGGGGGAAAACCAAAAAAATGGGGAGGGGAAAAATCCTAAAAATGGGGGGGGAACAAAAAAACGGGGGGAAAACCCAAAAAAAACCCCCCAAAAATGGGGGGAAAACCCAAAAAATGGGGAGGGAAAGTCCTAAAAATGGAGAAAAAAACCCCAAAAATGGGGGAAAAACCCAAAAATGGGGGGGAAAAATCCTAAAAATGGGGGAAAAAACAAAAAAAAAAAGGGGGGAAAAACCCCCAAAAAGGGAAAAAAAAAAAACCAAAAAAATGGGGAAAAAACCCCAAAAATGGAGAAAAAAAACCCCCAAAAATGGGGGGAAAACCAAAAAAATGGGGAGGGAAAAATCCTAAAATTGGGAGGGAAAAACCCAAAAATGGGGGGGAAACAAAAAAACAGGGGGGAAAAACCCCAGAAATTGGGGAGGGAAAAATCCTAAAAATGGAGAGGGAAAATCCCTAAATTTGTGAGGGAAAGTCCTAAAAATGGGAGGATTTGGGGCTTTTTGGGGTGGATTTTAGGGTTTTTGGGGTGGATTTTTGGGGTTTTTTGGGGTGGATTTTTGGGGTTTTTGGGGTGGATTTTTGGGGTTTTTTGGGGTGGATTTTAGGGTTTTTGGGGTGGATTTTAGGGGTTTTTGGGGTGGATTTTTGGGGTTTTTGGGGTGGATTTTAGGGGGTTTTTGGGGGGTTTTTTGGGGTTTTTGGGGGGTTTTTTGGGTTTTTTGGGGGTTTTTAGGGATTTTTGGGAGGATTTTTGAGGTGGATTTGTTGGGTTTTTTTGAGGATTTCCAGGAATTTCAGAGGATTTGGGTGAATTTTTTGTTTTCTTGACAATTTTAGGGATTTCAGGGAGATTTCCTAATTTTTTGGGGTGGATTTTAGGAGATTTTTACAGAATTTGCTGAAATTTTAGTGGGTTTTTTTTTAGCAAATTTTACATTTTTTGGTGAATTTTGAAGCAGATTTTTGGGGGTTTTTTCCATGATTTAACAGGAATTTTAATGAATTTTCCTCTGTATGAAAATTTCGCTTTTTTGGGGACAAAATCATCTTTTTAAAGGATTTTTAACATTTTCCAAATGGCCCAAATCGAGCGTTTCTTGCCCCAGGTACGTGGGGGAGCTGATCTCGGACGCCGAGGCCGACGTCAGGGAGGACGATTCCTACCTGTTCGACCTGGACAACAAGGTCGGGGGGCTGGGGGACCCCAAAACCTCGGGGGGACCCCAAAATCTCCCAAAAACCCCAAATTTGGGACACCAGGTCCGCCCCATTCACCCAATGGGGATTGAAACCCATTTAAGGGTCCCAGGGATTTTGGGGGATCCTAAAATTTTGGGGGTCCCTAAAGGTGTTGAGGGTCCTCAGGTGTGCAGGTGAGGAGACCCCAAAACTTTTAGGGTGACCCCAAAATTTCCCAAAAACCCCAAATTTGGGACACCAGGTCTGCCCCATTCACCCAATGGGGATTTTTCCCATTTTAGGGGTCCCAAAAATTTTTGGGGTGTCCCAGGGATCTTTGGGGTCCCAGAAATTTTTGAGGGGTCCCTAAAGGTGCTGAGGGTCCCCAAGTGTGCAGGGGAGGAGACCCCAAAATATTTGGGGTGACCCCAAAATTTGGGACACCAGGTCCACCCCATTCACCCAATGGGGATTTTTCCCATTTAGGAGCCCCAGGGATTTTGGGGGATCCCAAAATTTTGGGGGTCCCTAAAGGTGTTGGGGGTCCTCAGGTGTGCAGGTGAGGAGACCCCAAAACTTTTAGGGTGACCCCAAAATTTCCCAAAAACCCCAAATTTGGGACACCAGGTCTGCCCCATTCACCCAATGGGGATTTTTCCCATTTTAGGGGTCCCAAAAATTTTTGGGGTGTCCCAGGGATCTTTGGGGTCCCAGAAATTTTTGAGGGGTCCCTAAAGGTGCTGAGGGTCCCCAAGTGTGCAGGGGAGGAGACCCCAAAATATTTGGGGTGACCCCAAAATTTGGGACACCAGGTCTGCCCCGTTGACCCAATGGGGATTTAATCCCATTTAGGAGCCCCAGGGATTTTGGGGGTCCCAAAAATTTTTGGGGGTCCCTAAAGGTTTTGGGGGTCCCCAGGTGTGCAGGTGAGGAGACCCCAAAACTTTGGAGTTGACCCCAAAATTTCCCAAAAACCCCAAATTTGGGACACCAGCTCCACCCCATTCACCCATTTAAGGGGTCCCAGGAATATTTTGGGGGCGATCCCAGAGATTTTCGGGCATCCCAAAGATTTTGGGCGTGGCTCCAAAATTTCAGGTGGGGATCCCTAAAGGTGCTGAGGCTTCCTTGACGAGCAGGGGGACCCCAAATGAGCAGAAAAAAAACCCCAAAATCCTCCCCAACAACCCCAAAATCCTCCCCAACAACCCCAAAATCCTCAATGCCCTCCCCGACGCCGCCGCGGGCGTGGCTCCGCCCCCTTCTGCCGTGACCACGCCCCCTCTGGCGCCAGGACGGCGAGGTTTACTGCATCGACGCCCGTTACTATGGCAACGTCAGCCGCTTCATCAACCACCTGTGCGACCCCAACATCATCCCCGTGAGGGTGTTCATGCTGCACCAGGACCTGCGCTTCCCCCGCATCGCCTTCTTCAGCAGCCGCCACATCCGGCCCGGAGAGGAGCTGGGGTGGGCTTAATTAGGGTTAATTGGGGTTTAATTGGGGTTTTATTGGGGTTTTATTGGGGTTTGATAGAGATTTATTGGGGTTTATTGGGGTTTATTGAGGTTTAATTGGGGTTTATTGGGGTTTGTGGGGTCCATGTTACACCAGGGCCTGCGCTTCCCCCTCATCGCCTTCTTCAGCAGCCGCCACATCCGGCCCGGAGAGGAGCTGGGTGGGCCTGATTGGGGTTAATTGGGGTTTAATTGGGCTTAATTGGGGTTTTATTGGGGTTTGATAGGGGTTTGATAGGGTTTAATTGGCGTTTGTGGGGTCCATGTTACACCAGGGCCTGCGCTTCCCCTCATCGCCTTCTTCAGCAGCCGCCACATCCGGCCCGGAGAGGAGCTGGGGTGGGGATTAATTGGGGTTAATTGGGGTTAATTGGGGTTAATTGGGGGTTAATTGGGGTTTTATTGGGGTTTTATTGGGGTTTATTGGGGTTTGTGGGGTCCATGTTACACCAGGGCCTGCGCTTCCCCCTCATCGCCGCCTTCAGCAGCCGCCACATCCGGCCCGGAGAGGAGCTGGGGTGGGCCTGATTGGGGTTAATTGGGGTTAATTGGGGGTTAATTGGGGTTTAATTGGGGTTTTATTGGGGTTTGATAGGGTTTAATTGGGGTTTTATTGGGGTTTGTGGGGTCCATGTTACACCAGGGCCTGCGCTTCCCCCGCATCGCCTTCTTCAGCAGCCGCCACATCCGGCCCGGAGAGGAGCTGGGGTGGGCCTAAATTGGGGTTAATTGGGGTTAATTGGGGGTTAATTGGGGTTTAATAGAGGTTTATTGGAGTTTGATAGGGATTTATTGGGTTTATTGGGGTTTATTGAGGTTTTATTGGGGTTTATTGGGGTTTGTGGGGTCCATGTTACACCAGGGCCTGCACTTCCCCCCCATCGCCGCCTTCAGCAGCCGCCACATCCGGCCCGGAGAGGAGCTGGGGTGGGGATTAATTAGGGTTAATTGGGGTTAATTTGGGTTTAATTGGGGTTTAATTGGGGTTTAATTGGGATTTATTGGAGTTTTATTGCAGTTTTATTGGGGTTTTATAGGGATTTATTGGGGTTTAATTGGGGTTTAATTGGTTTTTATAGGGCTTATTTGGGGTTTTATTGGGGTTTATTGGGATTTGATAGGGATTTATTGGGATTTATTGGGGGTTTGATAGGGATTTATTGGGATTTATGAGGTGTTTATGGGGCTTTTCAGGACAATTAAGGGACAATTTTTGGGACATTTAGGAACCATTTAAGGACATTTAGAGACAATTTGGGGCCATTTAAGGACATTTAGGGCAAATTTAGGACAAATTCAAGAACATTTAAGGACATTTAGGGCCACTTAAGTACAATTTAGGGTAATTTAAGGATATTTAGGGCCTATTAAGGCCATTTAGGGCAAATTAAGCCATTTAGAGCCATTTAAAGACCATTAAGGCCAATTTTGGGACATTTAAGGACATTTAGGCCAATTTCAAGACATTTAAGGCCAATTTTGGGCCATTTAAGGACATTTAGGGCAAATTTAAGGCCTTTAAGGATATTTAGGGCCATTTAATGCCATTTAGAGCCATTTAAGGACAATTTAGGGCCAATTTTGGGACATTTAAGGACATTTAGGCCAATTTAAAGACATTTAAGGACAATTTAGGGCCAATTTTGGGACATTTAAGGACATTTAGGCCAATTTAGGGCCAATTTTGTGCCAATTCAAGACCATTTCGTGCCAATTCAAATCCAATTTTTCTCCAATTTACTCCCCCCTCATTTCAATCCCCCCCTTTCTGAGCCCACCCCAGAACTGGGGTCAGGGTCAGAATTCGGGGTGACCCCAAGGATTTTGTCCCCCCAAATGCGCAGGTTTGACTACGGGGATCGGTTTTGGGACATCAAGAGCAAATATTTCCCGTGCCAGTGCGGCTCCGAGAAGTGCAAACACTCGGCCGAGGCGGGCGGGGGCGCGGGGACCCCCCCGAGATGCTGCCCCCCGTGCTGGCCCTGCCCCCGCCCTGAGAAAACCCCAAAAAATCCCCAAAAAAAAAAATCCCCAAAAAAATCCTCAAAAAAAATCCCAGAAAAATCCCCCCCCCAAAAAAAATCCCCAAAAAAATCCCCCAAAAAAATCCCAGAAAAATCCCAGAAAAAAACCCAAAAAACCCACAAAAATCCCCCAAAAAATCGCTAAAAAAATCCCAGAAAAATCCCCCAAAATTCCCAAAAAAAAAAAACGCAAAAAAATCCCCCCAAAAAATCGCTAAAAAAATCCCCAGAAAAATCCCCAGGAAAAAAACCCAAAAAACCCACAAAAATCCCCTAAAAAATCGCTTAAAAAATCCCAGAAAAATCCCCAGAAAAAAACCAAAAAAAATCCCCAGAAAAATCCCCTAAAAAATCGCTAAAAAAATCCCAAAAAAAATCACAGAAAAATCCCCAGAAAAATCCCGGAAAAATCCCCAGAAAAATCGCCTAAAAAAATCGCTAAAAAATCCCCCAAAAAATCACAGAAAAATTCCCCAAAAATCGCTAAAAAAAACCCCAAAAAATCCCAGAAAAAAAATCCCCAGAAAAATACCCCCCCCAAAAAAAAACCCCAGAAAAATCACCGGGAAAATCGCTTAAAAAATCCCCAGAAAAATCCCCCCAAAAAACCCCAGAAATCCCTAAAAAATCGCTAAAAAAATCCCAGAAAAATCACAAAAAAATCCCCAGAAATCCCCTAAAAAAATCGCTTAAAAAAAAACCCCAGAAAAATCCCCCCAAAAAATCTCCAAAAAAATCCCCACCAAAAAAAACCCAAAAATCCCAATAAAAACCCCAATAACCCCCAAGAAAACCCCCAAAAAAATCCCTAAAAAAAAACCCCATAAAAATTCCCCCCAAAAAACCCCAGAAAAATCCCCCAAAAAATCGCAAAAAAAAAACCCTCAAAAAAATCCCCAAAAATTCCCCCCCCAAAAAACCCAAATTCCCCAGAAATCCCCCCCCCCAAAAAAAATCCCTAAAAAAATCCCAAAAAAACGTGAAAAAAATCCCCCCAAAAAAATCCCCAAAAAAACCCAAAAAATCCCCCCAAAAAACCCCAAAAATCCCAAAATTATCCACAAAAAATTCCCAAAAAATCCCCCCAAAAATCCCCCCAAAAAATCCAAAAAAAGTCCCAAAAAATCCCCCAAAACTCCCCAAAAAAGCCCGCCAAAAATCCCAAAAACATCCACAAAAAATCCCAAAAATATCCACAAAAAATCCCCCCAAAATCCCCCAAAAAATCCCAAAAAAATAAAAAAAAAAAACCAAAAAATCCCCCAAAAAACGGCCCCGGAATGACCCAAATGCACCCAAAAAAAGGCCCCAAATTTGCTCGGATTTTGTAGCTGAAAGTGCCCCAAGTTCACCCAAAACGCCCCAAATTCACCCCAAATTGGCCAAAATACCCAAAAACCCCCAAAATTTCCCCAAATCCGCCCCAATTTGGCCCCAATTTTCCCCTTTAACCCCTCCCCCCCCGCTTTGATTGACGTCGGATTTGAACCAATAAAGAGCCTGGAATGGAAAAGGGGGCGTGGTCTCGTGAATGGGCGGGGTTTGGCGGGGCTATGGTGGGAAAGGGGGAGGGGCGAAATTTGATCCCCAAAATTCACCTGGGACCCCCCAAAATCCATCGGGGACCCCCCAAAATTCACTTGGGACCCCCAAAATTCACCCAGGACCCCCAAAATTCACTCAGGATCCCCCAAAATTCACTCGGGACCCCCAAAATTCACCCTGGACCTCCCGGGACCCCCCAAAATCCATGTGGGACCCCCAAAATTCATTCAGGACCCCCCCAATCCACCTGGGACCC
The DNA here is from genome assembly GCF_037042795.1 of Molothrus aeneus. Taxonomy (NCBI): domain Eukaryota; kingdom Metazoa; phylum Chordata; class Aves; order Passeriformes; family Icteridae; genus Molothrus; species Molothrus aeneus. The sequence goes on along the minus strand of NW_027098964.1, from coordinate 908,355 downwards.
CCCAAATTCACTCAGGACCCCCCAAAATTCACCCAGGACCTCCCAGGAGCCCCCAAAATTCCCTCGGGATCCCCCAAATTCACTCTGAACCCCCCAAATTCACCCCAGGACCCCCCAAAAATGCCCCAGACTCATTTCGGGGGGGGGAAGTGCTTTATTGGCCTTGGCCCCGCCCCCTCCAATTGGCCCCGCCCCCTTTTAGGCCGCGGGGGGGGGAGGGGCCCCCAAATCCCTGAGTTGGTGGGGGAGGGGTGGGGGAGGGGGTGGGGGTGGGGATCCCCCCCCCCCCATGGAACCCCCCAATACTGAACCGGCCCCGCCCCCACCCTGGGACACCCCAAAAATCCCCAAAAATGGGGGGGGGACCCCAAAATCTCCTGTAAGAACCCAAAATCCACTATGGAGACCCCAAATCCACTATAGGGACCCCAAATCCACTATAGGGACCCCAAATTCCCCATAGGGACCCCAAATCCACTATAGGGACCCCAAATCCCAATAAAACCTCAATAAATCCCCTAAGAACCCCATAAATCCCCTATAGGGACCCCAAATATCCCATAGGGACCCCAAAATCCCCTATGGAGACCCCAAAATCCACTATAGGAACCCCACATTCCCCATAGGGACCCCAAAATCCACTATAGGAACCCTAAATCCCAATAAAACCTCAATAAATCCCAATAAACCCCATCAATCTCCTATAGAGACCCCAAATCCCCTATAGAGACCCTAAATCTCTATAAAACCTCATAAACCCCAATAAATCCCTTCAAAACCCCATCAATCTCGAATAGACACCCCAAAATCCCCTATAAAATCCCAATAAAACCCTATAAACCCTATAAATTCTAATAAAACCCCAATAAACCCCAATAAACCCCAATAAAATCCCATAAATCCCAATAAATCCCAATAAAACCCCAATAAAACCCCAATAAATCCCCTAAAAACCCCATAAATCTTCCATAGAGGCCCCAAATCCCCTATAGGGACCCCTAAATCTCTATAAAACCCCATAAATCTCAATAAATCCCAATAAAACCCCAATGAATCCCTGAAAAACCCCATCAATCTTGAATAGAGACCCCAAATCCCCTATAAAATCCCAATAAACCCCAATAAATCCCAATAAATCCCAATAAATCCCAATAAAACCCAATAAACCCCAATAAAACCCTATAAATCCCAATAAACCCCAATAAAACCCCAATAAACCCCAATAAATCCCAATAAAACCCCAATAAAACCCAATAAAACCCCAATAAAACCCCAATAAACCCCTATTTAATTCAGCCAGGGGCGGATGCAGCGCTCGTAGACGCCCCTGTGGCTGTGCCAGGCCCATCAATGCCCCATAAACCCCAATAAACCCCAATAAAACCCCAATAAATCCCAATAAAATCCCAATAAAACCCCATAAATCCCCTATAAACCCCAATAATTCCCATTTTAATTCAGCCAGGGGCGGATGCAGCGCTCGTAGACGCCCCTGTGGCTGTGCCAGGCCCATAAATACCCCATAAACCCCAATAAACCCCAATAAAATTGTAATAAATCCCAATAAAACCCTATCAATCCCAATAAAACCCCAATAAAACCCCAATAATTCCCATTTTAATTCAGCCAGGGGCGGATGCAGCGCTCGTAGACGCCCCTGTGGCTGTGCCAGGCCCATAAATACCCCATAAACCCCAATAAACCCCAATAAACCCCAATAAATCCCAATAAAACCCCAATAAAACCCCAATAAACCCCTATTTAATTCAGCCAGGGGCGGATGCAGCGCTCATAGACCCCCCTGTGGCTGTGCCAGGCCGTGTGAGGGACCCCGGGCACGGAGCAGCCCCCGAGGGCCCCCCGGGCCCAGAGCGACTTCAGCCCGAAGGTGTCCTGGAGAAAGACCTGAAATGAGGGGGGGAAAATAATAATAATAATGTGAAAAATGCTGGAAATCACCCCAAAAATAGCCTGGAAATATCCTAAAAAATATCCCCAAAATATCCCCAAAATATCGTGAAAATAACCCCAAAAATAGCCTGGAAATATCCCCAAAAATATCCCGAAAATATCGTGAAAATATCCCAAAAATATCCTTAAAAATATCCCCAAAATAGCCTGAAAATAACCCCAAAAATAGCCTGGAAATATCCTAAAAAATATCCCCAAAATATCGTGAAAATATCCCAAAAATATCCCCAAAAATATCCTGAAAATATCCCCAAAATATCCTGAAAATATCCTTAAAAATATTCCCAAAATATCCCCAAAATGCCCTGAAAATATCCTAAAAATAACCCCAAAAATATCCCCAAAATAGCCTGAAATTATCCCCAAAATTACCCCCAAAATATCCCCAAAATATCCCTAAAATATCCCAAAAATATCCCGAAAATATCCTAAAAAATGCCCTGAAAATATCCCCAAAATAACCCCCAAATATCCCCAAAATATCCTGAAATTATCCCCAAAATAACCCCAAAAATATCCCCAAAATAACCCCAAAATATCCCCAAAATAACCCCAAAATATCCCCAAAATAACCCCAAAAAGATCCTAAAAATGCCCTAAAAATACCCCAAAAAATCCCAACCCACACCCTAAAACCACCCCAAAATCCCAATTTTTGGGGTCCCAACCCCAAATTTTGTCTCCCTCGCCCCAATTTTTGGGGTCCCAATCCCGAATTTCGGGGTCCCAACCCCGATTTTTGGGTCCCAACCCCATTTTTTGGGGTCCCAATCCCGAATTTTGGGGTCCCAATCCCATTTTTTGGGGTCCCAATCCCGAATTTTGGGGTCCCAACCCCGATTTTTGGGGTCCCAACCCCATTTCTTGGGGTCCCAATCCCATTTTTTGGGGTCCCAATCCCGAATTTCGGGGTCCCAATCCCAAATTTTCGGGTCCCAATCCCATTTTTTGGGGTCCCAATCCCGAATTTCGGGGTCCCAATCCCGAATTTCGGGGTCCCAACCCCGATTTTTGGGGTCCCAACCCCATTTCTTGAGGTCCCAATCCCATTTTTTGGGGTCCTAATCCCAAATTTCGGGGTCCCAATCCCGAATTTCGGGGTCCCAATCCCGATTTTTGGGGTCCCAACCCCATTTCTTGGGGTCCCAATCCCATTTTTTGGGGTCCCAATCCCGAATTTCGGGGTCCCAATCCCAAATTTTTGGGTCCCAACCCCGATTTTTGGGGTCCCAACCCCATTTCTTGGGGTCCCAATCCCATTTTTTGGGGTCCCAATCCCGAATTTCGGGGTCCCAATCCCAAATTTTCGGGTCCCAATCCCATTTTTTGGGGTCCCAATCCCGAATTTCGGGGTCCCAATCCCGAATTTCGGGGTCCCAACCCCGATTTTTGGGGTCCCAACCCCATTTCTTGAGGTCCCAATCCCATTTTTTGGGGTCCTAATCCCAAATTTCGGGGTCCCAATCCCGAATTTCGGGGTCCCAATCCCGATTTTTGGGGTCCCAACCCCATTTCTTGGGGTCCCAATCCCATTTTTTGGGGTCCCAATCCCGAATTTCGGGGTCCCAATCCCAAATTTTTGGGTCCCAACCCCGATTTTTGGGGTCCCAACCCCATTTCTTGGGGTCCCAATCCCATTTTTTGGGGTCCCAATCCCGAATTTCGGGGTCCCAATCCCAAATTTTTGGGTCCCAATCCCGAATTTCGGGGTCCCAATCCCGATTTTTGGGGTCCCAACCCCATTTCTTGGGGTCCCAATCCCATTTTTTGGGGTCCCAATCCCATTTTTTGGGGTCCCAACCCCGAATTTTGGGGTCCCAATCCCGAATTTCGGGGTCCCAGTCCCGAATTTCGGGGTGCCCCTCACCGGCTGCGCCTCCATGTCCCTCACGGTCTCGTTGGCGTCGTAGAACCCAAAGAGGCTTCGGGGGAAAATTTTGGGGGTCACCAAAATTCGCTCCCCAAATTTGGGGAGAACCCCAAAAAAGACCCAGAGGGTTTGGGGGGGAAATTTGGGGATTTTTTGGGGATTTTTTGGGGATTTTTTGGGGATTTTTTGGGGATTTTTGGGGATTTTTTTTTATTTTTGGGGGGATTTTTGGGGGAAATTTTTTGATTTTTTGGGGGGGAAATTTTTTTATTTTTTTGGGGTTTTTTTGGGATTTTTTGGGGGGCAATTTTGAGGATTTTTGGGGCCACTTTAAGGAGATTTTGGGAAGGATTTTGGGGTCATTTTGGGTTTTTTTTGGGGCAATTTTTAAGGTAATTTTGGGGCCACTTTGAAGAGACTTTGGGAAGGATTTTTGGGGTAATTTTGGGGTTTTTTGGGGCAATTTTGGGGGTTAATTTTGGAGCCACTTCGAGGAGGGTTTGGGAAGGATTTTGGGGTAATTTTGGCGTAATTTTGGGGTTTTTTGGGGCAATTTTTGGGGGTAATTTTGGGGCTATTTCAAAGAGACTTTGGGAAGGATTTGGGGGAAATTTTGGGGAAATTTTGGGTTAATTTTGGGTTTTTTTGGGGTGATTTTTAAGGTAATTTTGGGGCCACTTTGAAGACACTTTGGGAAGAATTTTGGGGTAATTTTGGGATAATTTTGGGGTTTTTTGGGGCGATTTTTGGGGGTAATTTTGGGCCTATTTCAAAGAGACTTTGACAAGAATTTTGGGTTAATTTGGGGGAAATTTTGGGGCTTTTTGGGGCGATTTTTGGGGGTAATTTTGGGGCTATTTCAAAGAGACTTTGGGAAGGATTTTGGGGAAATTTTGGGGTGATTTTGGGGGTTTTTGGTGCTCTCACCTGGACTGCCAGGGGGTGATGACGCCGTCGTCGGGGCCCCCGATCAGCACCAGGCGCTGGATCCGCAGCAAATTCCGCTTCCACTCTGGGGGATTTTGGGGTTTTTGGGGTCGATTTTTGGGGTTTTTGGGGTCGATTTTTGGGGTTTTTGGGGTCGATTTTTGGGGTTTTTGGGGTCGATTTTTTGGGGTTTTTTTTGGGGTGTTTTTTGGGGTTTTTTTGGGTTTTTTTGGGGTTTTTTGGGGCTCACCTGAGGCGTTGGGGTGCAGCCTCTCATCGTTGAGCAGCGCCAGGAAATCGCTGCTGTTCAGGTAAAGATCCCGGTGGTGGGGGTCTAAAAAGGGGAAATTTGGGGTTTTGGGGGGGGATTTGGGGTTTTTTGGGGGGATTTGGGGTTTTTTTGGGGTGTTTGGGGCTTTTTCGGGGCGTTTGGGGCTTTTTGGGGAGGTTTTTGGGAAAGTTCTTGGGGTTTTTGGGGAGGTTTGTGGGGTTTTTCGTGACGTTCGTGGGGTTTGTCGAGAGATTTTTGGGGGTTTTGGGGGGAAATCTTTGGGGTTTTTGGGGAGTTTTGGGGGGCATTTTGGGTTTTTTTGAAGGGTTTGGGGGAGATTTTGGGGTTTTGGGGAGGGTTTGGGGGGTTTTGGGGTTTTTTTGGGGGGTTTTCAGGAGATTTTGGGGTTTTGGGGAGGTTAATGGGGTTTTTGGGGAGATTTTTGGGTTTTCTCAGGAGGTTTTTGGGAGATTTTTGGGGGATTTTTGGGGGATTTTTGGGGTTTTTGAACTCAGACCATTCTGGGGGTTTTGGGAGGGATTTTTGGGGTATTTTGGGGGTTTTTTGGGGCTCAGACCATTCTGGAGGTTTTGGGGGAGATTTTTGAGGGATTTTTTGGGGATTTTTGGGGGTTTTGGGGCTCAAACCATTCTGGGGTTTTGGGGGGGATTTTGGGGGTTTTTGGGGGATTTTTTGGGTTTTTTTGGGGTTCAGACCATTCTGGGGGTTTTTGGGGGGATTTTTGGGGGTTTTTGGGGTATTTTTGGGGTTTTTTGGGGCTCAGACCATTCCAGTAGTTGCAGATGGAGACGCCCTGGCCCAGGGGGGTGTAGCAGAGGCGGTACAGGTTGGATTTCATGTGCCGGGGGAAAAGCCACTTCAGGTAATCGGTGTCTGCTCCAAAATCGGCAAAAATCAGCCCAAAATCAGCCTCAAAAACAGCCCAAAATCAGCCCCAAAACCGGCACCAAATTGGCTCCAAAATCAGCCCCAAAATCCCCCAAAAATCCACCCCAAATCAGCCCCAAAATCAGCACCAAAATCAGCCCAACATCAGTAAAAATCAGCACCAAAATCAGCAAAAAATCAGCCTCGAAATCACCCCAGAATCACCCCAAAATCATGAAAAATCAGCCAAAAATCAGCATCAAAATTGGCACCAAATCAGCCCCAAAATTGGCACCAAAATTGGCACCAAAATCAGGAAAACCAGCCCAAAATTACCCCAAAATCAGCCCCCGAATCAGCCCCCAAATCAGGAAAAATCAGCCCAAAATCAGCCTCAAAATCAGCCCCAAATCAGCCCCAAAACCGGCACCAAATTAGCCCCAAAATCGGCCCCAAAATCAGCCCCAAAATCAAGAAAAATCAGCCCCAAAATCAGCCCCGAATCAGCCCCAAAATCAGCCCCCAAATCAGCCCCCAAATCAGCCCCCAAATCAGCCCCAAAATCAGCCCAAAATCAAGAAAAATCAGCCCCAAATCAGCTCAAAATCAGCCCCAAAATCAGGCAAAAATCAGCCCAAAATCAGCTCAAAATCAGCCCCAAAATCAGGCAAAAATCAGCCCAAAATCAGCTCAAAATCAGCCCAAAATCAGGCAAAAATCAGCACCAAAATCAGCCCCAAAATCAGCACCAAAATCAGCCCCAAAATCAGGAAAAATCAGCCCCAACATCGGGAAAAATCAGCCCCAACATCGGGAAAAATCAGCCCGAAGTCAGCCCCAAATCAGCCCTAAAATCAGCCTCAAAATCACCCCAGAATCACCCAAAAATCATGAATAATCAGCCGGAAATCAGCCTCCAAATCAGCCCCAAATCAGCCCTAAAATCAGCCCCAAAATCTGCCAAAAGTGAGCCTAAAATCAGCCCCCATATCAGCCCAAAATCAGCCTCAAAATCAGCCTCAAAATCACCCCAGAATCACCCCAAAATCATCCCAAAATCAGCCCGAAATCAGTAAAAATCAGCCCCAAAATCATCCCCAAAATGAGCCCCAAATGAGCTCAAAATTGCACCAAAATCAGGAAAAATCAGCCCAAAATCAGCCTCAAAATCAGCCTCAAATTCACCCCAGAATCAGCCTCAAATCAGCCCCAAATCAGCCCCAAATCAGCCCCAAAATCAGCCCCAAAATCCCCCAAATTCAGCCCAAAATGAGCCCAAAATCCCCCCCAAGAAAGCAAAAAACACCAAAAAAAACCAACACAAAAAACCCAAACAACCCCAAAACTCCTCCCCAAAAAAATCCCTAAAAAATCCCCAAAAATCCCAAGAATCCCCCAAAACCCCAAATTGCCCCAAATTTGCCCCAAAGACCAACAGGACCTCCCAAAACCACATCCAAAAACCTGGAAAAAAATCACCAAAAAAGCGCAAAAATTGCCAAAAAAACCCCGAAAAAACCCCAAAAAACCCTCAGAAAAAACCAAAAAAAAAATCCCAAAAAATCCCAAAAAATCCCCAAAAATCCCCCAAATCCCCAAAGTGCCCGAATTTGCCCCAAACGTGGCCCTCACCCCCGTACTGCCCCATCTGCGGCGCCGCCAGGGAGATGAAGCTGCGCACGTTGTGGTCGGGGGTCGTGGCCAGCAGGGCCCGGCAGATGAGACCCCCTGGAATTGGGGAGAGGGGGGTCAAGACACCCCAAAAACAGCCCTGGAAACCCCAAAAACCTGCCCCAAAATCCCCTCAAAAACAGCCCCGGGAAGCCCCAAAATCCCCCCAAGAAAACCCAAAATCCCACCCCAAAAAGGCTCCAAGAAACCCCGAAATCCAACCCCAAAATCCCCCCAAAAACAGCCCCGGGAAGCCCCAAAAACCTGCCCCAAAATCCCCCCAAAAATAGCCCCGGGAAGCCCCAAAAACCTGCCCCAAAATCCCCCCAAAAACAGCCCTGGGAAGCCCCAAAATCCCCCCAAGAAACCCCAAAATCCCACCCCAAAAATGCTCCAAGAAACCCCAAAATCCCCCCAAAAATAGTCCCGGGAAGCCCCAAAATCCCCCCAAGAAACCCCAAAATCCCACCCCAAAAATGCTCCAAGAAACCCCAAAATCCCCCCAAAAATAGTCCCGGGAAGCCCCAAAATCCCCCCAAGAAACCCCAAAATCCCACCCCAAAAAGGCTCCAAGAAACCCCGAAATCCAACCCCAAAATCCCCCCAAAAACAGCCCCGGGAAGCCCCAAAATCCCCCCAAAAATCCCCCAAGAAAACCCAAAATCCCACCCCAAAAATGCTCCAAGAAACCCCAAAATCCAACCCCAAAATCCCCCTCAAAACAGCCCCGGGAAGCCCCAAAATCCCCCCAAAAACCCCCCAGGAACCCCCAAAATCCGACCCCAAAAACAGCCCCGGGAAGCCCCAAAATCCCCCCAAAAACCTGGCCCAAAAATCCCCCAAAAATCCCCCAAGAAACCCCAAAATTCCCCCAAAAACAGCCCTGGGAAGCCCCAAAATCCCACCCCAAAAAGGCTCCAAGAAACCCCAAAATCCCCCCAAAAACAGCCCCGGGAAGCCCCAAAATCCAAGCCCCAAAATCCCCCAAGAAACCCCAAAATCCCACCCCAAAATCCCCCCAAAAATCCCCCTGGGAAGCCCCAAAATCCCACCCCAAAATTCCACCAAGAAACCCCAAAATCCCCCCAAAAACCTGCCCCAAAAATCCCCCCAAACCCCCCAGGAAACCCCAAAATCCGACCCCAAAAATGCTCCAAGAAACCCCAAAATTCCCCCAAAAACAGCCCCGGGAAGCCCCAAAATCCAACCCCAAAAACCCCCCAGGAAATCCCAAAATCCAAGCCAAAAAATCCCACCAAGAAACCCCAAAATCCAAACCAAAATCCCCCCAAAAACCAGCCCCAAAAATCCCCCAAAACCCCCCCAGGAATCCCCAAAATCCCACCCCAAAAACCCCAAAATTCCACCCCCAACCGCCCCCCCAAGAAACCCCAAAATCCCACCCCAAAATCCCCCCAAAAACCTCCCTGGACCCCCAAAATCCCACCCCAAAAACCCCAAAATTCCCCCCAAAAATCCCCTGGGACCCCTCCCCATAAACCCGGGACCCCCAGGATCCCCTCCTACAGCCCTGGGACCCCCCCCATAAACCCGGGACCCCTCCCACAGCCCTGGGACCCCTCCCCATGAACCCAGGACCCCTCCCCATAAACCCAGGACCCCTCCCCATAAACCCGGGACCCCTCCCCATGAACCCGGGACCCCCGGGACCCCCGCCCACCCTGGCTGTAGCCCAGCAGGTGCCCCCTGGGACCCCTCCCATGGCCCTGAGACCCCTCCCACAGCCCTGGGACCCCTCCCCATGAACCCGGGACCCCCACCCATAAACTTGGGACCCCCACCCATGGCCCCGGGACCCCTCCCCATGAACTCGGGACCCCAGGATCCCCTCCCACAGCCCTGAGACCCCTCCCCATGAACCCGGGACCCCCTCCCACAGCCTTGGGACCCCCAGGATCCCCTCCCCATGACCCTGGGACCCCTCCCCATGACCCCATGACCCCGGGAGCCCCGCCCACCCTGGCTGTAGCCCAGCAGGTGCCCCCTGGGACCCCTCCCCATGACCCTGGGACCCCTCCCCATGAACCCGGGACCCTCAGGATCCCCTCCCACAGCCCTGAGACCCCTCCCCATGACCCCAGGACCCCTCCCCATGACCCCAGGACCCCCGGGACCCCCGCCCACCCTGGCTGTAGCCCAGCAGGTGCACGCCGTGGGCAGCGTTGGCCATGATCGGGGCCAGCGCCTGGCGGAACCCGGCCACCTGCAGCCAGAGCGGCCGCAGCGACGCCCCCCGGTCAAACAGGTCCAGCACCGTCACCTCCGTGCCCGGGTGGCTCTGGAAGGGCGAGAATGGGGGGAGAAAGCCCAAAAATGGGGTCAGGACATGGAAAAATGGGGTCAGGACATGGAAAAATGGGGTCAGGGAGCCCAAAAATGGGGTTAGGACATGGAAAAATGGGGTCAGGGACGCCCCCCGGTCAAACAGGTCCAGCACCGTCACCTCCGTGCCCGGGTGGCTCTGGAAGGGTGAGAAAGCCCAAAAATGGGGTCAGGACATGGAAAAATGGGGCAAAAATGGGGTCAGGACACAGAAAAATGGGGTCAGGGACCTCAAAAATGGGGTCAGGACATGGAAAAATGGGGTTAGACAGCCCAAAAATGGGATCAGGGAGCCAAAAATGGGGTTAGGACATGGAAAAATGGGGTCAGGACATGGAAAAATGGGGTGAGAGAGCCCAAAAATGGGTTCAGGGAGGTGAAAAATGGGGTTAGGACATGGAAAAATGGGGTTAGGACATGGAAAAATGGGGTTAGGACACAAAAAAATGGGGTCAGGGACGCCCCCCGGTCAAACAGGTCCAGCAGCGTCACCTCCGTGCCCGGGTGGCTCTGGAAGGGCGAAAATGGGGTGAGAACATGGAAAAATGGGGTCAGGACGTGGAAAAATGGGGTGAGAGAGCCCAAAAATGGGATCAGGGAGCCCAAAAATGGGGTGAGGGAGCCCAAAAATGGGGTCAGGACATGGAAAAATGGGGTCAGGGACACAAAAAACGGGGTCAGGGAGGTGAAAAATGGGGTCAGGACATGGAAAAATGGGGCAAAAATGGGGTCAGGACACAGAAAAATGGGGTGAGGGAGCCCAGAAATGGGGTCAGGATATGGAAAAATGGGGTCAGGGACCTCAAAAATGGGGTCAGGGAGGTGAAAAATGGGGTTAGAGAGCCCAAAAATGGGGGCAGGGACCTCAAAAATGAGACTGGGACCCCAAAAAATGGGGTCAGGACATGGAAAAACGGGGTCAGGGACCTCGAAAATGGGATTGGGACCCCATTTTTGGGATATTTCGGGGATAATTTTTAGGATATTTTTGGGGTGATTTAGGGATATTTTGGGATATTTTTGGGGATATTTTTGGGGATATTTTGGGGGGATTTTGGGGATATTTTTGGGATATTTTGGGGGTGATTTTGGGGGTATTTTTAGGATATTCTGGAGATATTTTGGGGGTGATTTCGGGATATTTTTGGGCTATTTTTAGGATATTTTCATGATATTTTAGGGATATTTTCGGGATGTTTTAGGGATATTTTCGGGATATTTTAGGGATATTTTCGGGATATTTTTGGGATATTTTCAGGACGCTTTAAGGATATTTTCAGGGTATTTTATGGATATTTTAATGATATTTTAGGGATATTTTCAGGATGTTTCTGGGATATTTTCAGGATATTTTTTGGGTATATTCAGGACGTTTCCGGGATATTTTCAGGATATTTTCAGGATATTTTATGGATATTTCCAGGATATTTCTGGGGTATTTTCAGGATATTTTTTGGGTATATTTAGGACATTTCGGGGATATTTTCAGGATATTTTCGGGATATTTTCAGGATACTTTTGGGGTATTTTCAGGATATTTTCGGGATATTTTCGGGATATTTTTGGGGTATTTTCAGGATATTTTAGGGATATTTCGGGGATATTTTCAGGATATTTTAGGGATACTTTCATGATATTTTAAGGATATTTTCAGGACGTTTTCGGGATATTTTCGGATATTTTTGGGGTATTTTCAGGACGTTTCCGGGACATTTTTCGGGGCCGATTCGGGGCCGTTCTCCCACCTCGTTGATGAACTGCCGCAGGTGCCGGAAGTCGCTGGGGCTGTCGAAGAGGCCGTGCACGATCACCACGGGCCGGAACGGGCCCTGCCCCGCGACCCCCGCCCCGAACCCCCCCAAAAAGCGGCGGGGCAGGGGCAGGGGCAGGGGGAGGGGCGGCCCCAGCAGCCACAGCAGCAGCAGCACCTGAGGGGGGGGGAGGGGCAGCGCCGCCCCTCCCCCGCCCGCCCGCCACAGCGCCGGCCGCATCTGGAACGCGGAGGGGAAAAAAATTTAAAAAAAAAAAAAAAAAAATTAATTAATTAATTAATTAATTAAAGGGGGGAGGGGTCAGGGAGATTTCCCCCCCCCCCAAAAAAAAAAAAAATCTTCCCCTTTTTCCCCCTCCCCCCCTCAAACGCGGGGCCGTGTTTACCTCCCGGCTTCCCCCCCGCCCCCACGCGCGACGTCACTTCCGGTTCCGGTCGCGGCCCCCGCGCCCCTCCCCTCGCTTTAAATCCCTCCCC